>NC_056744.1:1001679730-1001794730 GCF_019279795.1 Protopterus annectens | reverse complement strand
AAATAAAACTTAGTAAGGAATACTTTAGAAGACTATAACCCTGAAAACAGCCCCCCGGGTTTACTAAACTTCTGTGCAGGACTAGCTTAGTCCTGCATGGAAGTGCCCGTTTAGGAGCAGGATGGCAGTGTACCATGCATATTAAAAAGGCACTCTGCCCGAGATCCTAGGCTTACACGGAGCATGTACGAGTGCAGGGGGCGTGTCTGAGAGCAGAGCCCTCAGAATAAACACGCCCCTGCAATGTAGAACAGCAGAAAGTGGTAAGAAATGAGCGAGACTGCTCATAGGTGTCTGCATATCCCCACCAACAGTCCCCCATGTGTACAACAGCAACAGTACATATAAATTAAATGAAGAAACCTTTTTATTTTTTTATTTTTAAATCTGAGTACAGCTCACCGTAGGTGTGCAGGTGTGCCCATCACTTAGCTACGGTTAAAGCAGCTTAAAAGGCTGAAGAGGATAACAAGGAAGATATATGCAAATGAAGCAGCACAGCAGTAGTGTAGTGGGCAGAGCATTCGCCTAACAAGCAGGTATGCCCGGTTCGAGTCCCACTGCAGCAGAGTCTATTTTACATGGCAAAGCATGTTATAACCAATATTTTTGTTACAAAACCCACAAAATAACATATATTTATGAACTGGATACTGCAGGAAATGCACATGTGAAGTGTCAGTGCCATAATGAATAAGGCACTAGTAAGAAGGTTTAAACACAAATAAGCAGTAGTAAGCATATGTAAGCATGTTTAAGTGTGTTTGCACAGGGGTAAGCACTGCCTACACAGATTAAGCAATGTAGAAGCTAACTGAATATAAGAAACTGTAACTGGAAGTAAGCAAGTGCTTACGCTGCGTAAACATGCACAAACCCACTTAGAACTGATTTAAAGTGCCTTAATCACTCTGTATTTAACAGCCAGTGTTCTGCCCAGCAACAAAATAAACAGCCTTTGCAAGGCTCGAACCCAGGACCCTATACACTACAGTCACAGCAGTTAACTACTAAGCCATCATAGCAGTACATAAGCTTGAGGTTTCAACAAACAAATCCTTACCAGAGGAAAATCAAACTGAACATGTGAAAGGAATCTATATACAGTGTGATGTTATATAACCTGCTACATAACATAAATATGTGAAATGGAGTACTGCAGTAAGGCCAGATGTGAGGTGTTACTGTAATAAAGTGTTGAAGTCCCCAGGACCCCACACAGTGTACGTACACATGAATCACGGATACCAGACACATATATAACATGTAACAAATAAATCAATGCCTAAAAGAAAATATAATGCAAATGAAATATTAAACAATGCTAAGCATTGCACAGCTCAGCTTAGTTGGTGTAAGCAATGTGTAGGCTGGCTAATTTAATCTGCCCAGTGGTATATCCCTTTAAGCAATGCCAACATTAGGTAAGCAGGTGTGCCCATAGCTTAGCCTTTTCAAAATTGTCTAATCACAGGAAAATGTGGGAAATCAGGTGCAGTTAAACCCCACAAGCACAAATACTTCCCATAACTGGTTGCGGCTCCCTACTGTAGGCATAATGGCTGGAACTGGGGAAGGCTCTCAATTTAGAGCGCAGCACTGGGGCACCCAGAAGTCTAGATTCATGGTATGGCTCCTGGTAAAACACCATGAGCAGAAAATACTGCAGGCCCAGTATCAGGGCTCTCAGTATAAAGTGGAGACCTGGGACAGTCTTGCCCGTAACCTCACTAGTGCCACTTGTATCCCCGGACTGGTGAGCAGGTCAGGCATCACCATTCTGACCTGAAGCGGTGGAGAGGGATCTCTTGGAGCAGTGGATCCATGAATCAAGGCAGATGGCCAATGCCCCAGCACTGAGTAAGTACTCATTCTACTATGCAGATAATGATTGTCCAGCTTGTGTATACTATGGATAGGTAATGGCTAAATATCACTGTATTTCTCTGGCAGCTGCAGATGAGCGGGCTGCGAACCAGCAAGCCAATGCTGCTAGGCTGCAAAGGCTGCATCGCAAGGCAGGTTAGTAATAATCTTGCATGTACTGTCATAACAAATAAATATAACAGTTCTAGAAAGTGTTGTACCAGTATAAAACTGTATTGTGTATGGGATGTACTGAATAAACTAGACAATATGGCAGGAAGACTGTCATATAGGGTGTGTGAAAATAAAAGTGTAATATCCTGTGAATAAAAGTATAACCCCTGGAGTGCTTGTGTACATTCTGCTGTCATATGTTGTTGTGTTGAATTCTATAAATAGTACTGGTGTATTAAGCAGTGTTACCCACACTGTTAAACGCAGATAAAATGTGTAGGAAGTTCAGTATAACAATGTTGGAAGTCTCAAGACGTCAGTCATATTGTACAACTGAGGGAGACTTAGAAAACACTGGAATGCTTCACACCAATTCCCTGAGAGCACAGTGTACTGTGATGTCAACTGTAATATTTTTACCACACACAGCAGGGGTTTGATTCGCGGGGGTGGTAGTAAGTTGTATGCATAATCATACCTCACAACTGTACAGAGTTGTGAGAATGTTCAGATGGAAAGCTGTATGCATAATTACACCCAACAACTGTACAGAATTTGCTAGAATGTTGAGATAGTAAGCTGTAAGCATAATCATAACCATCAACTGTACAGACTGTGGCAGAATGTTCAGGTAGTAGGCTGTATACATAGTCATACCCCTCAGCTGTTCTGATCTGTCCAGCATGTCCAGATAAATAGCCCAGATCTGCTGTCTGGTAGCCTGTTCCCCTGACAAATCAGTGTGATGATCCAAGAAATGCAGGCAGCTTTTACTGACAAATAACTGATAGTCAGACCTGTACAGAGTCAGAGAATGTATATGAAAACAAACCTGTCATTGTAGCATCTCACCCAAAGTGTATGACAGCTATTCTCAAAATATGTCACATTAACACCTGCATCCTGTCAAGCCGTGACCAGAGTGTGTGCAATAACAGATTGTTAGGTATGTGTGTAACATCAAAATGGAATCTGGGAGTATGTGTAGAATTTGTCAGGTAGTGTTAACAAAGATTTTCTCCACAGCTATAACATGTAAGAGGTGTAGATTGTAGGTATAACACAGTTCACTTATATACTTGTCTACAAGCATGGAATCTGGGAGTATTATATGTAGAAATTGTCAGGTAGTGTTAACAGTGATTTTCTCAACAGCTATACCAGGTAAGAGGCATAGACTGTAGGTACAACACAGTTCAATTATATACTTGTCTACAAGCATGGAATCTGGGAGTATGTGTAGAAATTGTCAGGTAGTGTTAACAGTGATTTTCTCAACAGTTATAACAGGTAAGAGGTGTAGACTATACGTAAGACACAGTCCACGTAGATACTAATCTACAAACATACCATTGTACAAAGTAAGGACATTTGGTAATATAATAATACATGTAAGGGACAGATCACTGCAGTGACTAAGAAAGTTGCGAAAACTACATGGCTATATTAGTTGCTAACTGCCCTATCTCTCTCTCACCCCCACCATATGTGCTACAATAACCTAATTACGCACCTCAGTGGGTACGTGTACACTCCAAACTTTTGTTGGGACATATGTCCTACTGGCTTATAAATATTCACATTTGGTTCTATGCATGTGCCATGTTAAAATACTCCCATATTGGTGGCCTGTTGTCATCAATGAAACCTGCATGCTGTTATAATGGCCATTGTTGTCCCATATATGCATTTGGTCTGCTCGCTCTGCAACTGTTGTAAATCTGGTGTCTTGGGTTAATGGGAATACCTATGCATGCTGTTATAACTAATCCTGAATGCTGTTGACTATTACTAACTGATATCTTTCTTAAAACTGCAAGACCATAGCTTGTATGGGAAGGCTGGTCCCAGCGGACACACCTGTCCAACCTCAACTGGCCATGGCACCAGGCACCAGCACGTCTGGGACCCAGCCTGGGACCTCCTCCTCCATTGGCCCTGTACCAACTTTGGGCGAAACGACCGCAGGGGATGGGGCTCGGCCCCCCCTGGGAGTGGGGGTGGAGAGGTACCTGTCGCCCGCCATCAGGTCTGGGCCATGGTGCATAGCGAGCTGAACAAGGAGATTTGAGCCAATCTATGCCAGCTTGAGGGCAGCATGGCGCACTTAGAGGGTGAGCCCGCCCCTCCTACCCAGCCCCCAGCGCAGCCCCCTTTGGGGCTGTGAAGGTGCAGTGGTAACTGCCCATTGGTGGGGACCTCAGTCCCACTGTTTACATTTGGGGGCTCATGGGCTTGCGACTTCCAAACACCCCTCCCCACCCAAGGTGTTTACCCCCCCACATGAGTCATATATTGCCCCTGTATGCATCTTGTTTGTCTTGTCTGTTAACCTACCCAACCTACCTCCCCAAATATACCTACTACCACTTCCCAACATCTCACTCTCACCTGAAAAAAAAAAGGCAATCTGTTCCCACAAAAGAAATTCGCACCAGGTTCTCCCGTTCAATTTTCGGCTGGAGTCTACATGTCCTCCCCGCGGTTAGGTGGGCATTCAAAAGACATGCGTAAATGAGCGTGCCTTTGTTAAAGGTTGAACGTCAAGCTGGTACCTCGTCATTCATGAAAATCTACTGCCAATCATTAGCGGACTGGAGTTCCGCTGTGGCGACCCCTAACCGGGAAAAGCCAAAAGACAACAACATAGCTGTTCATTTTGCACACGTGTCCACTGGACACATGTAATCTGGTCTAATTGGCATCACAACGAATTATTGTTGTCCTCACTCCCATCCAGGGGTTTGAGTGTCCAAATCTACCTCCAAATGAAGTGTATATGGACAGGTGTTGCTGTAGAAGAAATGGGCAGCTATGGACCTTCCCTAGACCCTTCCTGCACATCCGTGGCTATTTTCCCTACTGTCTTTCCCTCTTTGTGCCCATTTTTTACCACTTTCCTATCAAACCCTTTTTCTTTTCTTTTAAAAAAATTAGCACAGGGGTAAGCGGGAGTAAGCACTTTTAGGCAGCAGTAAGCGGGTTTAAGCCTGTTTGCATGGGGGTAAGCAATTCCTACACACATTAAGCAATTTAGAAGCTAACCGAGTGTAAGAGACTGTAACCGGAAGTTAGCAGTGCTTACCTCTGCACAAACCTGCACAAACCTGCTTACAACTGCTTTAAAGTGCCTTAGTCTGTATCCAATGGCCCATGTTCTGCCCAGCAACAAAATAAATAGCCTCACATTGAAACACACACAAAACATCCACAACCGACATATGTGGGTATAGAACCCCTAACAGAGAGCTGTATCACGCTACAGCATGGAGCTTTTATAGGATGCACCACGGGGATTACTAGAGAACTACTTCCTCAAAGGTGTATTTCACAATGAATGAGATCAGCAGGATTGCAAAAGTAGGGCATTTGACATGTACTGAGTGTAACTAGACTAAAATGCATTGCACTCTACACAGACATTGAAACACATACAAAACATTCACAACTCACACATGTGGGTATAGAACCCTAACAGAGGCCTTTATCACACTACAGCATGGAGCTGTTATAGGGTGCACCACAGGTAATACTGGTGAACTCCTTCCCAAAGGTGTATTTCACAATGAATAACATTGGCAGGATTGCCAAAGTAGGGCATTTGACATGTAATGAGTGTGACTAGCCTAAAATGCATTGCTCCCTACACAGAGATTGAAACACACACAATACATCCACAACTATGTGTGGGTACAGAACCCCCTAACAGAGGTTTATATCACACAACAGCAGTACGCAGTTATGGCACGCGCTATAGAAATTACTGGGATACAGCCTTCCCAGAAATGTATTTCTAGGTGGATGACATCAGTGGCCTTACCAAAGCAGAGCATTTCAATTTTAGGGAGTGTGTCTACCCTAAAAGACATTGCTCTCTATACAGACAGAGTTAGACAAACACACACATATATACATACAATTGCCAAGGCTGGGGTTAGAACTCCTACCTAACTATTTTATCACACTACAGCAGGACGCAGTTATGGGATGTGCCACGGAGATTACTGGGGTATAACCTTCACAGGGATGTATTTCTAGGTGGATGACATCAGCAGCCTTACCAAAGTAGAGCATTTCAATTGTAGGGGGTGTGACTACCCTAAAAAGCATAGCTTTCTACACAGAAAGAGTCAGACAGACACACACATACACAGTTGCCAAGGCTGGGGTTAGAACTCCTACCTAACTATTCTATCACACAACAGCAGTACACAGTTACAGCAGGTGCTACGGAGATTACTGGCATACAACATTCCCAGGGATGTATTTCTAGGTGGATGACATCAGCAGCCTTACCACAGAAGAGCATTTCAATTGTAGGGGGTGTGACTACCCTAAAAAGCATAGCTTTTGACACAGACACAGTTGCCAAGGCTGGGGTTAGAACTCTTACCTAACTATTCTATCACACTACAGCAGTACACAGTTACAGCACATGCTACAGAGTTTACTGGGATGCAACCTTCCCAGGGATGTATTTCTAGGTGGATGACATCAGCAGCCTTACCAAAGTAGAGCACTTCAATTGTAGGGGGTGTGACTACTCAAAATAGCACAGCTTTCTACACAGGCAGACACACACACACACAGTGGCCAAGGCTGGGATTAGAACTCCTACCTAACTATTCTATCACACTACAGCAGTATGCAGTTATGGGACGCGCCATGGAGATTACTGAAATATAGCTCTCCCAAAGGTGTATTTCACAGTGGATGACCTCAGCAGGCTTGTCATAATGGGACTATGGGGAGGGCACTGTGTGTGTGCATTGGCCATAAACCATTCATCTAGGGGTTGATATGCCACATGCGGGCACAACCTGGGTCTTACTTCACAGGTACGTGTATACAGCTGCTAGATGATTACTTCTTTAACAGTCATGTTGCATAGCTGGCACGTGCACCGCATACTCTGCAATGCCGATAGATACCAGTGGCTAGTATCTGCAATGAGTGACATCTGACCCTTGTGTGTTTGTTTCCCTTTGCCTGTGTGCTGGGTGAGACAGGCCTGGATGGCTCCTTGTTACAGTCACCCTCTTCCACATATCTATGTATGTCTACATTTGGCTTATTATAGTGTGCTGTCCTTACATATATGCCTGTATTACTATCCACTGTGTGTGCAAAGTATGAGTGGTGCATAATGAGGAATGTCTGTGCTAACATTTGCGACTGCCAGATATGTCTTGTCCACTGGTGTTTGCAGACATGGCCTTCATGTGTTTGGTGTTTGCAGACATGGCCTTCATGTGTTTAAGTGTGTGAGCATGCCCAGTATAACCTTTCAGTATGTTGTTGACTGACATTACCTTCATTTTTCTAAGTATGTAGGTGTGCCCAGTATGGCCGTCTGTATTGAATGTGTGGATCGAGTCCAGGTAGTTTGTACTGCAGTGCTGACCTTAGTGTTGTACTCCTACAGGTAGCATGCTGTCTCTGCAGGGTATCCATCGATCATTTGGCATGGACTGTTACTTATTTTCTGCATAGGATGGGGGGGCACACCTGACTATTTCTACATTTCTACACAGGATTGTGGGGGGGCATACCTAACTGTTAATATCTTTCTACATAGAATGGGAGGGCACACCTGACTATTTCTACACTTCTACACAGGATTTGGGGGGGGGCACACCTGACTGTTGCTACATGTCTACATAGGATGGGGGGGGGCACACCTGACTATTTATTAATTTCTACACAGGATTGTGGGGGGCACACCTGACTGTTAGTATATTTCTACGTAGGATGAGGGGGCACACTTGACTATTTCTACATTTTTACACAGGATTGGGGGGCACACCTGACTGTTTCTACATTTCTACACAGGATTGTGGGGGGCACACCTGACTGTTAGTATATTTCTACGTAGGATGGGGGGCACACCTGACTATTTCTACATTTCTACATAGGATGGGGGGGACACCTGCAACTTGTTGACATTTGCTAGGAGTGTGCTGGTATGTCGGATACTCCATTTCAGTCTGTTGTCTTACCTATCGTGCTGACTAGAGGCATACCAGTGTACTACAGATCTTAACTTTTAGTTACTTACATATTAGTTTTTGACTTCCTACCCTTCAGAACTGACATCCCACTGCCTGACCTGCCGTAGTCTGTCTGTGTAGGCCTGGGGGGAGGTTATCCATAAGCCTCATTCAGAGGCCATAGCACAGCCTTTGTTTGCATTTTTCTACACCTGTCCTGCTGTTTGTGATTGTTGTTGGGTATGTGACCCCCCCAACTGGCATGTGTGAGTCACTTACCTTGTGGGTGTCCCAGTATTGAGGGTGGTGCTGCAGGGTTGCCTATGTCAGATGCACATAGTACACTCCCTACACATGGTTAGGCACAGGTAGAGTAATGTTTGGCATCCCTTTTACTCTATGTGAGAGTCAGAGAGAGGTGTTATTCCCTGGGTCCCTCCTGTGTCAGTGTATGTGCTATGCATTGCCTCTTTGCCAAGGCCAGGGCATACTGGGCCTGCCTCCTTCTGCCTACTGGGGCAGGCTCAGGTTGTTCCTCCTCCGAGTCACTCTGTGCCTGTGCAGGCCTTGGCAATGGTGGGGGCTGTGTGGCCCTGCCCCGTGCTGTTCCTGCTGCAGCTGTTTCTGCAGGATCATATTGTGTAGCATGGCACATACAAGGACAATTTGGGTACATGTAGCTGGTGAGTACTGCAAGGCTCCACCGGATGTGTCCAGGCACCGTAATCTTGACTTGAGCATCCCAAACACACTCTCTATTATAATTCTGGTCTGTGCATGTGCCTCATTATGGAGTTCTTGTTCGGGTGTGTGTGTATTTCTGATGGGTGTCATCAGCCATGGCTCCAGCGCATATCCAGCATCCTCCACTAGGTGACCGTCAGAGATGTCCTCACTGGCAAATCTCTGCTACAACTGCGTCAGATGCCAGATGTGGGAATCATGATAGCTTCTAGGGCAGCCAGCACACACATTCATTATTATGTCCTGGGTATTGCACATGACCTGGCAGTTGATGGAGTGGAAGCCCTTGCGGTTGATGTAGACCTTACCGCGCTCACCAGGTGGTGCTTTGATGCATATGTATGTGCAGTCTATAGCACCCACTACCTCAGGGTATTCAGCTATTTGGTGGAAAAGTTGCATATTGCTGGCCAACGCCTCACGGGTGTTGGGAAAATATACGTGCTCACCGACATGTGCTGACATGGCAGCCAGGAATTGGTGGAGTACCTTTGATGCTGATGCCTGTGAAATCCCCATCATATCCTCAGTTGGCCTTTGGAAGGTACCTGTAGCTAGTATTCTTAGGGGTACACATACCTTGGTATCCACTGGAATGAGTTCCCCTCTGTTAGTTCTGTGTGTCAGGCATGGCCAGCACAGCTCAACAATTTGCTGTAGGAGGTCCCTGTCCACCCTATAGTGCTCCACTATCTTCCATCTCATGTAGCCCCTGTTAGGTTATCCTGGGTCTGTACACTTTTCTCCGTCTTCTCACTGTGGGTTCGTGGACAGCATTCACATCCTCACCACCCTCAGCCTCTTCCACAAGTTGTTGTATTATAGCTATTGCAGCCCCTATCATTTTGCTGCTGTGAGTGTTAAAAGTTATCCACTTGTTTACTCTGGTGGTTTAGAGTGTGGGAAAAACCAGAGGGGAAGGTATTTGCTTAGTTTATAGTAATGTTCTGGGCTGGGTTAGTCTGCTGTCTGTATAATTGGCTGATTCTGATACATTTCACCTGCCAGCTAAGCTAGTTCTCCTTGATTACCTTCTTACTGCTGTTTTCCCTTCCCATTGCCTTCCTGTTTAAGCCCGTATGCGAGCCACGCAGAGTGCTCAAATGTGCACACTGCTGCTATTTCCTAGTTTGACTTTTTTTTCTCTTCCTGTAAAACCTGGTGCATGGCACGCACACCTGCTTAAGCTTTGTAAAGAGTGCTAAGCAGGTTTAGACACACCCCCTAGCTTACCTATGCTAAGCTAGGAGCAAACCCGAGCCACAGGGCTCCAATCCGCTTACAGTATGCCTGACACCCCCCCATGATGTCACCTAACTCCTAGGCTTGCACCAAGCTATTCCTACACTTACACTGTTGGGACCTGCCTCACATGCTGGGGAAAACTGGGATTCACTATCCTTCCCCTCATTTGCATGGGATTGCTTGCTAATGCATAGTTACATGTCTCACACTGAGCCTCCCCCCTTATCAACCACTACTCACTGGCCAGGTTGTCTTCTGCCTGCCATTGACTTGCATGGCAGAATAGTGATTTTAGTTCGACTGCTTATTTTCAGTTTATTTTCTTATTTTCCCCCAGATCCCATTTGCGCGCAGCTGCCCTACGCTTAAACAGCCGAGATCGGCTAAAAAAAATTAAAAGTTAATTTTTTTTTTGTTTGTAATGCCAGTGGCCTTATACTTGGCCATTGGCATGCTTACTACATGATATGCAGCCTTTATTTGGGGCTGTCACAGCTCCATTTTGGATTTTGCAGAAATGTACTCGGTTACTAACTGAGTACATTTCTGCAGATAGCACTAGTCTTGCACGGACTGTTGCAAGCTTCCTGGATTGCAAAATCACCTCATTTGCATAGATTTCTCCTGAAAATGGGGGGATTTCTATACCAGGATTAATGCAGGAGTAATTGTGCATGCCCATGCAGGCTATTCCTGGATTGCACGGCAGAAATATTGCCTGCTTGAGCTCCTGCACTGATCTTGCACTCTGTGCAAGCTTTTGAGAATCCGGGGGAACATTGACATCTAGGAACAAAATCGAAGCTATAATTTTTTCTCTTCCTGTCCTAATTTACAGTTTTGGAGTGACTGACTGGCCCCAAAACATGTTGGATAGATTAGACAGGAAAACAAGAAGGATGCTTCACTCTCACTAAAAGATTTATAAAAATCATTGCATACCAAGATTATATATTCCCCATTCCGAAGGAGGTATGGCCCTCCTTGAAACTGATAACATGTACAGATCTGCAATAGTGGGACTGCACACATATCTGTTGACCTCACAAGACCCAAATGAGGGAAAGTTTTGAAACATGAGGAGAATAAATCTAAGATCACTTCCCTGCTTAGTCTTGTAGAAGCGTAACGGCATCAAGCAGGAATGGAAATCAAGCCACAAGTAGATAAAAATCCGGCAGCAACTCAATGTGTCAAAAAACAAAAGAAAGAATATAGGGTGAAGGACTAGATGAGAAAGCAAGAAATGTGGAAAATGCATAAATATAGTTGCAAGTATAGAAAACTTCTGGAAGAACCTCATCTTCATCAAGACCAAACTCAGGAATGGTTAAGGAGAGGCAAATTCAAACCAAGAGATGAAAGGTTGATATTGGCGGCCCAAGACAGTAGGCTACTTACATGTTTGTTTACAAAGTCCATTGACCACGTGGGAGAAACAGACAAATGTAGGTTTGTAAAACAGAATTGGAAACAGTTGCACACCTCATTGCTGGTTGTGACATACTAATGGCAGAAGGATTGTATACTGAAAGGCATAATAATGTGGCAAGACTGTTGCACTGGGGATTGTGGCAAACATTATGGTATTGAAGTTGCTGAAAAACACTGGAAACATGAGCCACAATGTATCATAGAAAATGATAAAATCTGCATTACATGGGATCATCCATTACCAACAGTTCAAAAGATAGATGCTGGAAAACCATGTCTAGTGGTCCATGACAAGAAGGCAAAAGTAGCACTAATCATTGAAATTGCCACACCCACTGACTACAGTGTCTTACATACAGTGACACAAAGTCATAAAATATCAGGAATTGCAGGAAGAAACAAGAGCAATGTGGAAGAAAGATACCCAGACAGTTTCAATAGTAGTAAGAGCAACAGGTCTTATAAAAAAGAATCTACAATCGTATTTAGATATGTTACCAATACAAGTAACTCCATACGGATTTCAGAAGGAGTCATTACTGGGCACATTGCTGGTGCTGCAAAGAGCACTTCTAGCTGACATCAAAGATTGAACCAATACTAATTTCATTAACTATAATCATACTTTGACTTAGAAATGAGGTCTATTCCTGCCATTGTATTAGAAACCCGAAAGGTTTGGAGAAATTAAAAGAGTGAGACGATAATGCGTTTTTTTTTTTGCATTGAGTTTAAGACCATGACTTTGGCACTAATCAATAGTTTGCATGAGTCCTTATAGAATGTTGACATTATTTGAGGACTCAATGACTGCTCCCAGTTTGCAGTCATCAAAAAACTTTGTCAGCCACAGACCTTTTTATTTTTGCCTGCACTTCTGATAAGTACATTCCAAACTATAGGGGCTCCACTGGTAACAGGTCTGCTGATGGAGGTGGAGTCCCCTATTTTGACTGTATGTGTTCTGTCGGTAAGCCATTTTGCAACCCACCTGAGAGTATATGGGTTGACCCCTAGCAAAGTGAGTTTTTCAATGATGCCTGAGTGGGGGATTGTGTCAAAGGCCTTGGCCAAGTCTAGGTAGGCCGTATGCACAAATTTGCCTTTGTCCAGGGCTTTGGTGATAGTCTTGAAGAAGTCCAACAGATTCAACAGGCAGGATCTCCCTTTAACAAAACCTAACTGGGTTGTGTCAAGTGAATGAAGGTCTCCTATATCCTTGTTGATAAGGTCCATGATGATTCCCTCCATGACCTTGCAGATAAGGCTGGTTAAACTAATGAGTCTATAGTAACCAGGTTTGGTGGATGCACCTCCCTTGTGCAAGGGGATGACAGTAGCTGTTTTCCATTCAGCAGGGACAAAACCCGTGCTTAGACTGGGGTTAAAAAGACTACCCAGAGGTGTTGCTAACCCCTCTTTTAAACCATTGAGAATGCAGCCTGGAATGTCATCAGGTCCTATAGAAGCTGTGTTTTTTACCTTAGAGAGAGTGGTTAACACCTGCTCTTTAGAGATACTAGGTGGAGAGTAAGTGGTAGGAATATTTTTGGGTACATATGGCAGGCACAAGGGGAGGGGGATGTTTTCACTGAAAGTGTCTGCTAGCAGGTTGGCTATTTCCACTGGTTCAGTATATGTGGTAACATTCACTAACACTTCAGCGTAAATCTGGGCTTTTCCTTTAAGGTTTTGGATGTAGCTAAAGAATGCCTTATTGTTGTCCTTAGCTAGGAATGCTAATCTAGATTTGTAGTTAGCTTTAAAGAACTTTGCAAGATGTCTTATTTTCTTGTTAAAGCTGAGAAGGGTGTGCTTCTAATTCTGATATTGTTCCTTCTTGCTCTTAGACAGTAATTTCTTCCTCTTATTATATAACCTGCTTATGATGGATGTCCAACAGGCAGGCTTGTTTATTCTTGAGGATCTTGCTTTGGTCCTATCAGGAACAGCTGAGTCAGTACATTTGTATAGTTGTTTATACAATGCATTGGTGTTTACCCCACTATAGGTGTCCTTGCCGTCAGTGGGGACAGGAGCGTTGAAGCTATTAATGCCTTCTCCTAAGAGGCTGTAGTTGGCTTTGGAGAAGCTTTTTAGTCTAATTTCTCCTGGGGGGGGGGGGTGATTCTATTATTACTTTGAAAGAGACTGATTTATGATCACACATCACCAGGGATGGCTGCATACATATAGTGTTGCACCATTCTACCATGTTGGTGAGTACCAAATCTACAATGTTTGGGCTCCTTGTGGGGGTGCTAGCTATTGGCTCCAAGGAATTTCAGTTAACAAAGTCCAAGAACCTTTGGGTGAGTGTGGTTGTACATGTATAATTTACCCAATCTATGTTCAGGTAGTTAAAGTCAGCCATAACTAGGGTGTTTGGTTGTAGTTTGAGTGACTCAAGTAGATCCAAGTAGGCAGTGTAGATATCATGGTTCATGGAAGGGGATCTATAACTGATGATAACTTCTAGAGGGGTCTTTCCTATAGTTATTTGCACATGGAGTAACTCTAGGGAATCATTCTGTTTGAACAGTCTGGAGGTGTATTTATCTTTGATGATTATTGATACTCCTCCTCCTTTAGTTTTCACACATTCATTTTATGGTCTTAATCTGTGGAAGGCACTATATCCTGGCATGGCTGGGGTGCTCTCTACGGCCTTGAAACAGGTCTCTGTGACTGCACAGATGTCTGCATCTTCCTAGGTGAGAAGTGCTTCCAGAGAGTGCAGTTTCAGATTTCGACTCCTAGTGTTTAGCAGCATAACCTTAAGGTTATTTTTTGAGGATATGTTTATGTTGAGAAGTTTGTTTTTGTGGCATTCCCTAAAAAAGGCACCATGAGGGAGGCAAGAGCCTTGGCCAGTAGATGAAAGCCCAGAGGTGACAGGTGGAAACCATCTCTGGCAAAGCATCATGGTCTGTCAACCATATCATCCCAGGCTGACATGTTCTGGATCCCCTAAGAATGACACCAGAACTAAGCCAATTGTTAAAGTCAGTCACTTTTTGTCTGTATTGAGGCATCATACTAGGTGAAGGTAGAATGCTGCTTAAAGCTAGGAACATACCAGCATGGGATATATAATCAGAGAGCTCAGTCATGTCTCTCTTCATATAGTCCAATGAGGCACATCTCAAGTTGTTCACAGCAACATGGACTATGACAGAGTCATAACAGTGCCTGTTGTTGAGAGACTTGAGTGCATGTGTGATGTGGTGGATCCTGGCACCTGACAGACAGCTGACCGTGACCTTTTCCTTATCTAACCTGGTGAGTGGGACATCTGTGTATCTCACAATGGAGTCACCTATGACTAAAACATTTATTTTTCTGTTTTGCCTTACTGGCATGTTTGGTGAGACACTGGTGCATGCATTTGTATGTGTACTGTGATTTGCTGAGAATGTATTAAGTGAAATGTATTTATGTTTGGGAGGACTCTGATCTTTACATAGTAAGAATCTCTGCATATGTAGGTTTAGGTATTGTAAGCATAGATGGTGCAGGAGGTGAAATGTGTGAAGTGAAAACCTGCTTAGTATCTGATATACTGATTTGTGAGTGAGCCTAGATTCTAGACTCTTAATATAGATGCACCTTTCACATACTGAATTTGTGTGAATTAGGAGAAGTGGATTGTCAGTGTACATGAGGCAATTGGTACATTACCTCAGGATGCCCATGTTGATCAGGTTGGCTGGAGAAATGGTAGGAAATTGTCCATTCATGATGCTAAGTGAAGTACAAGAGTCAAAAACAGGGAGGGGACTAGAAGTAACAGGTATGGCTAAGGGACAAGAAAAAGTTCTAAATTGTGTAGGACTTAATGGGTAAGATTTTTTAGAGGAACCTCAGAGGCTCAGCTGAGTGTCTAACTGGGCAGTGAAGCACAAAAGTGAAAAAATTCCAATAGAGCACTAGCAGTTGATTAAGGGAAAATTATCTAAGAGTTTGCATCTATAATTACCAATGGTATCTTCCAATGAATGATAGTGCATCATTATGCGGGTGGTGCACACCACGCAAACCCACACTAATGCAGGCAACAAGTAGTGAAATTAAACTGATTTCAAACACTCTAACCAATAGTAGCACACTAGACTGGGCCTCTGGCCAACAATCACCACTCAAGCCCTTAGCTACACTCTACTCTCACTAGGATGAAGAAGGAGGCCCTCTTTTGTGGTGGAAAGCTGGATTAGGGCTTAGAAACTGTAAAAATGGATTGGGTCCACCAAATCTAAACCAATTCTATGCTAGGCTAAAAGTGCAGGAAACAGCAAAAATACAGTAAAATGCAATGCAAGAAGTGCAGATCAAGTGAAACTGATACTTATTTTTCAGTAGCAGGCCATGGATGCTTCAGATAATGCAGGAAATTAATTCATTTGATTGATTTGTTCTTGTAATATCTGAAGTCTATTCCCTGGATTCTCAAAAGCTTATACAGCGTGCAAGATCGGTGCAGGAGCACAAGCAGGCAATATGTCTGCCGTGCGATCCAGGAACAGCCTGCAGGGATGTGCACGAGAGCTCCTGCACTAATCCTGCACGGATAAAGCCCTTGTATGCAAATCACCCTATTTGCAGGAGAAATCCATGCAAATGAGGTGAATTTGCGATCCAGGAAGCTTGCGACCGTCTGTGCAGGACTAGTGCAATCAGCTGAAATGTACTCGATTAGTAACCAAGTACATTTCTGCAAAATCCAAAACGGAGCTATGACAGCTCCAAATAAAGGCTACATATCATGTAGTAAGCATGCCATTGTCCAAGTATAAGGCCATTGGCATAGCAAACAATGCAAAAAATAAAAAAAAATCAACTTTTTTTTTTTGCAGATCTCAGCTGTTTAAGTGTAGGGCAGTGGCGCGCAAACGAGATCGGGGGGGGGGGATAACAAAATGAACCTAAATTAAGCATTCTAACTAAAATCAGTACGCTGCCATGCAAGTCAATGGCAGGCAGAAGACAACCTGGCCAGTGAGTAGTGGTTGCTAAGGGGGAGGCTTAGTGTGAGACATGTAACTATGCATTAGCAGGCAATCCTATGCAAAAGAGGGGAAGGATAGTGAATCCCAGTTTACCTGTGCATGTGAGTCAGGTCCCAACAGTGTAAGAGTAGGAATAGCATGGTGCAAGCCTAGGAGGTAGGTGACATCATGCTGTGTGTGTCAGGCATACTGTAAGCGGATTGGAGCCCTGTGGCTCGAGTCTGCTTCTAGGTAAGCAGAGCTTAGCTAGGGGGTGTGTCTAAACCTGCCTAGTAGTCTTTACAAAGCCTAAGCGGGTGTGCGTGCCATGCACCAGGTTGTACAGGAAGAAAAAAGAGGTTAAACCAGGAAATAGCAGCAGTGTGCACAACTGAGGACTCTGTGCGGTGTGCCCCCGGGCTGAAACAGGAAGGCAATGGGAAGGGAAAACAGCAGTAGGAAAGTAGTCAAGGAGTACTAGCTTAACTGGCAGATGAAATGTATCAGATCCAGCCAATTACACAGGCAGCAGACCAGCCCAGACCAGAACACTACTATAAACTATGCAAACACCTACCCATCTGTTTTTTCCCACACTTTACACCACCGGTGTAAACAAGCGGGGAACATTTAACACTAACAACAGCAAAATGTTAGGGGCTGCAATAGCTATAGGTTCATAGGTTCGTACTAGGCTATCTGCCCTAGGGCATTTATAAGCCTAGCCAGAGTGTGTGTGGCTTTCACCACCCCTTAGGATGAGAATACTACGCCCTTTTAGGGTTTAGTTTACTGTGCCTCTGTCTAGTAGTGACACAGAGATGACCCCCGGGGTAAACCTACGATCTCCCATCCACTCGTCAAGATTTCTCTTGAATAGAGTCAGTGAGGGGCTCTGCCTAACATGGATTGGGATTCTGTTCCAGAGTATAGGGAGCCCCTGGGTTATGAATCTGTCCCTCCAGCACGTTCTATTTATTTCTGTGTTGAGGTTTAAGTCTCTTGCTCTCGTGGCTCTGGTGGATTTGGATTTACTAAGGTGGAGCATGTCCATTAATTCCGGATTGGACATGGCCTTGTACGTCAGGCACAGATCACCTCTGAGTAGGCGGTATGCGACTGAATAGAGCTGGAGTTTTTTCAGTCGGGCAGCATATGACATATGTTTAAGACCCTTTATCCTCTTGGTGAGGAACTTTTGGGGTCTTTCCAACTGCTGCAGGTGACGGGTAAGATACATCCCAAATGGGGCATTGTACTCAATCATTGGCCTGATAAGAGATGAGTACAGGGGCACAATGACCTCTCTTGATCTAGATGTGAAACCCTTCATGATAAGGTGGGCAATATAGAAGGTCTTCCTAACCACTTTGGCAATGTGAGTGTCAAATGAGAGGTTACTGTCAACCTGGGTCCCAAGGTCCCTGATTACCTCTTCCGTACTTAATGGATTACCACCTATGTGGTCATTTGTGGGTACCTTGTTTTTCCCAAAGGGTATGACTATACATTTTTTGGCATTCAGCTTAAGGCCATGGCTCTGGCACCAATTATCCGTTTCTATGAGGCCTCTCTGAAGGATGTTTGTGTCCGCTGGAGTATCAATTATGGCACCCAGTTTGCAGTCATCTGCGAACTTTGTCAGCCACAATCCTCCTATGTTTGCCTGTACCTCGGAAAAATAAATGCCGAACAAGAGGGTCCCAGGACTGAGCCCTGTGGGACACCGCTTGTGACTGGCTTAGAGTCTGACATAGCTCCAGCAACTCTGACCCTGTGGGTTCTGTCCTTGAGCCAGTTTGCAACCCATGTTGTGACATATGGGTTTACATTTAAGCTGGTGAGTTTGTCTATGATGCCCGAGTGGGGTATTGTGTCAAAGGCTTTTGCAAGGTCAAGGTAGGCTGTGTGAACTGCCTTACCCTCATCAATGGCCTTAGTGACTGTTTCAAAAAAGTCGATCAAGTTCAAAAGGCAGGATCTGCCTTTGACAAAGCCAAATTGGGTAGGATCCAATGTCTGTAGATCCCCAATGTCTTTGTTTATGAGTTACATAATGATCCTCTCCATAGCTTTGCAGACCAGGCTCGTCAAGCTTATGGGGCGGTAATTTCCAGGGTCCATAGAAGCACCGCCTTTGTGAAGTGGTACCACTGTCGCGTCGCCACTCTTTGGGCGTATCCTGTAGTAAGGCTAAGATTAAACAGCAGCCTTATGTGTGGGTTTAGTTCCTCTTGGAGTTCATGTAGCACACAGCCCGGGACACCATCCGGTCCCATTGATGCTGTGTTTTTAGCTTTAGAGCTCTCACCTGGGCATCTGAGATATTAGGGAGGCTACACTCTGCTGGGATAGTTATTTCTCCTTTTGGGGGAGGGAGGAGAAATTTGCACTGAACCTGTCTGCCAGAATGTTGGCAATGTCAGTGGGTTCAGTGTATTTTGTATCATTTTGGACTAACTCTGAGCATATCTGGGAGTTTCCACCCAGGTTTCTAACATAGCTAAAGAAGGCCTTGTGATTGTCTTTTGTGTCTTTTGCGATTTTCTCTCAAAGTTGGCCTTGGATGATTTTATGAGTGATCGTAGTTTTTTGCTAGTACTGATCAGAGATGCCTTCCCTTTTAGGGATTTTGCTCTGTCATGTAGTAGCTTCCTCCTCCTGTTATAGAGTTTGTTTATGGCTGGGGTCCACCAGACCAGGCGCCTGCCTTTGGGGGAATGGGTCTTGGTTTTATTTGGGATTGCATGATCCATGCATTCTTGAAGGTGCCCGTAGAAGGCATTTGCAAAGGATTCAGCAGTGTGGGTTGTGGTTTCCACTAGCCCAGGGGCCTTGAAGGATACCATTTCAGTCTTAAGAAGTGTGAAGTTGGCTTTTGAGAAGTTCTTCACTGTGATCTTTTGTGCAGGGGGTGGGGGCGGGATGTGGATTTCCAGTGAGATTAATTTATGGTCTGATCTTACCAAAGAGGGATATATTTCCGGTGTGGAGCATTTTGTCCCCATGTTTGTGATGATCAGGTCTAGTATATTGTCTCCTCTTGTGGGAATGGTGACCAGTTGTTCCATTGCATTTGAGTTTATGAATTCTAGGAACCTTTGGGCTAGGGTGTTGGGGCTTGAGTAATGTTCCCAGTCTATGTTTGGGTAGTTGAAGTCTCCCAATATAATGGTATTTGGAGAGACATTCATACTCTCTAGTGTCTTCAGGAAGGCTGTGTGGGGTTCCTGAGTTTGAGAGGGTGGTCTGTAACATGCTACAAACTGTAAGGCAGTTTTGCCTATGGTTAGTTGCACCTGGATGGTCTCCGATGCTTAGATGCGTTGCCACTAACCTGGAGGTGTGGGTATCTTTGATGAATATGGATACTCCCCTCCTTTTGTGGTTCGGCCCAAGTTTGGGGGCGGAAAGCATGATTTGAGGTAAAACCTCATAGTGCTGGGGTGCTCTCAGGAGCCTTGAACCAGGTTTCAGTCACTGCACAGACATCGATGTTCTCCATACTGAGAAGGGCTTCGAGGGCATGCATCTTGAGGTTTAGACTTCTGGCACTGAGCAGCATTACCCTTAGTTTTTTTCCACTTGTGTTTTCTAGGGAGGTAGGTTTGTCCTTTGGGCCTTGCCTAAAAAGGCACTATGGGGTGGCAAGAGCCTTGGCCAATATCCGGAAGCCCAGGGTGACAGGTGCAAGCCGTCCCTTGCGAAGCAGCGTGGCTTGTCAAGCATGTCATCCCAAGCAGACAGACATTGGATCCCCTTAGAATGACACCAGTATTTAAGCCAATTGTTAAAACTGATCATTTTGTCTTTGTACTGTGGCATCATTCTTGGTGAGGGTAAGATGCTGCTCAGGGTCAGGGTCATACCGGCCTGGGCTACATAATCAGAGAGCTCCTCTATGTCTCTTTTCATGTAGTCCAGGGAGGTACGTCTCAGGTCATTCACACCGGCATGTACAATGACTGAGTCATATTTGTACTTGCTGTGGAGTGACCTGAGTGCTTGTGTTATGTGGCGGATTCTAGCTCCCGACAGGCAGCTTACTGTGACCCTCTCCTTGTTCAGTCTGGTGAGCGGTATGTCAGTGTGTCTGACTATGGAGTCACCTATTACAAGTGTGTCTGGCATGTTGTTTGGCCTTAAGGGCTGTGACTGTTTAGCACACTGACTATGTGAACTATGTGTTGCATGTGCTATGTCTTGAGATGGCGGTTGCTTGGGTGTCTGCTTTGGAGGCCTCTGTTGTTTTGGTAGATTTTTAATCAGCGCCTCCGAGTATGTTTTTGTGTGTTTATGTGTTTGGTTTGCAATTGTGATAGTTCTATGTGAGACTGGGTTTGTGGTGTGCGTGGTTACCTTCTCCTCCTGACTGGTCTTGCCAGTACTGAATTGAGGGAGCTCAGCCTCCATTTTGGCTATATAGTTGCATCTCTCGCATATATTTGTATTTGTTGGGAGGAGGAGAGGGTTGTCTGTGTACATGAGGCAATTGTAACATTGCCTCAAGATTCCCAGATTCACCAGCTGAACCGGAGAGGACGCTAGCAACTGACCCTTCGACATGCTAGAAATAGTGAAAAAGATTGCTGTGTAACTGAGTCAGAAGGACCTATAGGGAAATGGGTACTCAAGGGAATTTAGGTGAATGAAGTACTTTCTTTTGTTTAAGAGTGCTTTACTTGTATAAAGAAATGCTTTAGGAGCAAGTGCTGAGCTTTTCAGATAGAGTATAGGCTGTATAGATTGCAAGTAGAACAACTTGTGGAACAACAACTTGTGGAAGAGGCTGAGGGTGGTGAGGATGTGAATGCTGCTGAGCAACCCACAGTGAGGAGACGGGGAAGAGTATACAGACCCAGGGTAACCTACCAAGGGCTACACGAGCTGGAGATAGTGGAGAGCTATAAGGTAGACAAGGATCTCCTACAGCAAATTGTTGAGCTGTGCCGGCCATGCCTCAAACACAGAACTAACAGAGGGGAACCCATCCCAGTGGATACCAAGGTATGTGTAGGTCTAAGAATACTAGCTACAGGTACCTTCCAAAGGCCAACTGGGGATATGATGGGGATTTCACAGGCATCAGCATCCAGGGTACTCCAGTTCCTGGATGCCATGTCAGCACATGTCGGTGAGCACGTATATTTCCCCAACACCCGTGAGGTGTTGGCCAGCAATATGCAACTGTTCCACCAAATAGCAGAATACCCTAAGGTAGTGGGTGCTATAGACTGCATACACATATGCATCAAAACACCAGGCAGTGAGCAGGGTATGTTCTATATCAAGCAAAAGGGCTGCCCCTCCATCAACAGCCAGGTTGTGTGTAATGCCCAGGGCATAATAATGAATGTGTGTGCTGGCTGCCCTGGAAGCTATCATGATTCCCACATCTGACATCTGACTCAGCTGTACCAGAGATTTGCCAATGGGGACATCACTAATGGTCACCTAGTGGGGGATGCTGGATACGCACTGGAGCCGTGGCTGATGACACCCATCAGAAATGCACACACACCTGAACAAGAACTCCATAATGAGGCACCCTCATAAACAAGAATCATAATAGAGCGTGTGTTTGGGATGCTCAAGTCACAGTTCCGGTACCTGGACACATCTGGTGGAGCCTTGCAGTACTCACCAGCTACATGTACCCAAATTGTCCTTGTATGTGCCATGATACACAATATGATCCTGTGGAAACAGCTGCAGCAGGAACAGCATGGGGCAGGGCCACACAGCCCCCCACCATTGCCAAGGCCTGCATGGGCACAGAGTGACTCGAAGGAGGAACAACCTGAGCCTGCCCCAGTAGGCAGAAGGAGGCATTCCCAGTATGCCCTGGCCTTGGCAAAGAGGTAATGCATAGCACATACACTGACACAGGAGGGACCCAGGGAATAACACCTCTCTCTGACTCTCACATACAGTTAAAGCGATGCCAAACATTATACTACCTGTGCCTAACCATTTGTAGGGAGTGTACTATGTGCATCCGACATAGGCATCTTTGCAGCACCACACTCAATACTGGGATGCCCACAAAGTAAGTGACTTACACATGCCAGTCGGGGGGGGGGGTCACATACCCAACAACAGTCACAGCCAGCAGGACAGGTGTAGACAAACACAAACAAATGCTGTGCTATGGCCTCTGAATGAGGCCTATGTGCAACCTCCCCCCCAGGCCTACACAGACAGACTACAGCAGGCCAGGCAGTGGGATGTCAGTTGTGAAGGCTAGAAAGTCAGACACTAATATGTAGGTAATTAAAAGCTAAGATCTGTAGTACACTGCTTTGCCTCTAGCCAGCATGATAGGTAAGACTACTGACTGAAATGGAGTACCCGACATACCAGTACAGTCCTAGCAAATGCGTACAAGTGTCAGGTTTGCCCCCTCCCCATCCTATGTAGACATATAGTAACAGTCAGGTGTGCCCCCCACTCTTGTGTAGAAATATAGAAATAGTCAGGTGTGCCCACTCCCATCCTACATAGAAATATAGTAACAGTCAGGTGTGCCCCCCCAGTCCTGTGCCCAGCACACAGCCAAAAGGCCCCAAACACATGAGGTGCAGATGTCACTCACTGCAGATACTAGAAATGTAGAAACAATCAGGTGTGCCCCCCCCCCCCTGCTATGCAGAAATGTAGTAACAGTCAATGCCAAATGATCAATGGATACCTTGCAGAGACAGCATGCTACCTGTTGGTGTACAACACAAAGGTCAGGACTGCAGTACAAACTACCTGGACTTGACCCACACATGCAATACAGATGATCATACTTGGCATGCACATACACTTAGAGAAATGAAGGCAATGTAAGTCAACAGCATACTGAAAGGTCATACTGGGCATGCTCACACACTTAAACACATGAAGGCCATGTCTGCAAACACCAGTAGACCAGACATATCTGGCAGTCGCAGTTGTTAGTGCAGACACTCATCAGTATGCACCACTCATACCTTGCACACACAGTGGATAGGAATACAGACATATATGTAAGGACAACACACTATAATGAGTCAACGGTAGAGGGACATAGATGTGTGGAAGAGGGTGACTGTGACAAGGAGCCATCCAGGCCTGTCCCACCCAGCACATAGCCAAAGGGCCCCAAACACACGAGGTGCAGATGTCACTCACTGCAGATACTAGCCACCAGTATCTGTCAGCATTATGGACTATGTGGCGCACGTGCCAACTGTACAACATGACTGTACAAGGAAGTAGACATCTAGCAACTGTATACACGTACCTGTAAAATATGACCCTGTGTGTGCCTGCATGTGGCGTGTCAGCCCCTAGATGAATGGGTAATGGCCCATGCACACACACTGCCCTCCCCATAACCCTACTATTTCAAGCCTGCTGAGGTCATACAATATGAGATACACCTTTGGGAATATTGTAGCCTAATAATCTCTGCGGCACATCCCATAACTGCGTTCTCTTGTAGTATAATTAGGTAGGAGTTTGTATCTCAGACTTGGAAACTGTGTGTGTTTGTGTGTGTGTCTGTCTGACTGTGTAGAGAGCAATGCTTTTTAGGGTATTCATACTCCCAATAATTTAAGTGCTCAACCTTGGCAAGGCTGCTGATGACATCTACCTAGTAATACACCTCTGGGAAGATGTAGCCAAGTAATTTCCATACCACGTCCTGTAACTGCGTACTGCTGTAGTGTGATAAACTAGCTTGGTAGGAGTATTATTCCCAGACGTGGCAGCTGTGTTTGTGTGTGTGTCTGTCTGTGTAGAAAGCAATGCTTTTTAGGCTAGTCACACTCCCTACAATTCAAATGCTCAGCCTTTGCAAGGCTGCTGATGTCATCCATCTAGTAATAAACGTCTGGGAAGCTGTAGCCCAGTAATCTCCATAGCATGTTCTGTAACTGTGTACCGCTATAGTGTGATAAACTACTTAGGTAGGCATTCTATTTCCAGAAATAGTAAGTGTGGATGTGTTTGTGTGTGCGTGGGTGTTCATTTGTCAGTGAAGGGAGCAATGCTTTTGAGTCCATTCACAGACACTACAACCTCCAATGGTCCACTTTGACAAGTGTGCCGATGTCATCAACTGTGAAATACACCTTTGGGAAAAGGAAAGACCAGTAATCTCCATGGCATGTGCCGTAACTGTGTAGTGTGATAAACTAATTAAGTAGGAGTTCTATTCCCAGACATGGCATGTGTGTGTTCCTTTGTCAGTGTAGAGAGCAATGCTTTTGAGTCCATTCACAGACACTACAACCTCCAATGGTCCACTTTGACAAGTGTGGCAATGTCATCAACTGTGAAATACACATTTGGGGAAGAAATAGGCCAGTATTCTCCGTTGTGTGTGCCGTAACTGTGTACTGTTGTAGTGTAATAAACTAGTTAAGTAGGAGTTCTAACCCCAGCCTTGGCAACTGTGTGTGTGTCTGTCTGTGTCGAAGGCAATGCTTTTTAGGGTAGGCACACCCCCTGCAATTTAAATGCTCTTCCTTGGTAAGGCTGCTGATGTCATCCACCTCAAAATACACCTCAGAGAAGGCTGTAGCCCAGTAATCTCCGTAGTGTGTGCCATAACTGTGTACTGCTGTAGTGTGATTCAGAACTCTGGTAGGGTTCTATACCCACCCATGGCAGTTCTAGATGTTTTGTGTGTGTTTCAATATCTGTGTAGGGAGCTATGCATTAGAGGCTAGTCACACTCAGTACATTTCAAAGGCCATACTTTGGCAACCTGCTGATGTCAGCCAATGTGTTATACACCTTTGGGGAAGGAGTCCTCCAGTAATCCTCGTGGTGTGTTCTATAACAGCTCCATGCTGTAGTGTGTTATAGATGCCTGCTAGGGCTTCTATACCCACACATGTTGGTTGTGGATGTTTTGTGTGTGTTCCACTGTCTGTGTAGGGAGAAATTCATTTTAGGCTAGTCACACTCAGTACATGTCAAATTCCCTACTTTGGCAATCCTGCTGATGTCAACCAATGTGATATACACCTTTGGGGAAGGAGTACTGCAGTAATCATTGTGGTGCGTACTATAACTGAGTAGTGCTGTAGTGTAATAAACTAGTTAGGTAGGAGTTTTACACCTGGACATAACAGGTGTGTGTGTGTGTGTGTGTGTGTGTGTGTGTGTGTGTGTGTGTGTGTGTGTGTGTGTGTTTGTACCTCATATCCTGTGTGGAGGTGGGTGTGCGTGTGACACCTGGGCCCACTGTGCAGCAGATTTTGCAAATTTCTTATATGGTGGCCCTAGTACATATCACAGGGCCCAATGTGCAGTGGGTTTTGCAAATTTCTTATATGGTGGCACTAGTACATATCACAATGTCCACTGTACAGGGATAACAACTGTGAAATAGCTGAGAGGCTGAGGTGCATATCCATACCCATACATGTAACATCAAGGCTAGGCATTCACAGTTAGCAACTCCAGTATTACCCAGAGCACACTCTCAACTCATGTCTCATACAGACACACATGCCAAGGCAACAGCCAACATGTGTGTAGTGCAATGCATTTTGGTGACTGATAGTAACTATGGAGTGAATGCAGGGGGCTACAGGGGGCATGGCACACTGTCCATCAGTGTGATAGGCACATAAATACAGACAGTGCGCCTTCAGTATGTTTCCTACTGGATGCCTGCAACAACTGTGGTTCCATCAAATGTGATACACAAAGTACATACCATGCCTTACACACATGCCCTGTATGGACAGATGTCACTGACACCAGCGAATACCTGTAGCATGCTATCAATGTAGGTGCAGGGTCAACCTGCTGTCCATTACCTGGCCCTGCCACATGAGGGCGGGACTGTCACATCTGATGATAACATTCTGTGTACACAACATGGGCCAGACAAACCAGGTACACTTCCACATGCCACTGTACACGAATGAGGGATGGGTGCACATCCCAAACACTGTCCATGTCATGGCATATAGAACACATACATGGCAAGCATTGCACAGCACTGGCCATGCACAATAGTAACCCAGGTGACTGGATGGTGAATACTATAGCCACCTGTGTGGGCCATTCCAGACACTACACCCCTTAACCATAATGCGAACATTCTCATGTGGCCTAATGCCAAGTTATACCCCTCACCTAGCCTTGTACAGCCATCTGGCACCGTCAACCACTACACACCCGTGAAGCAATGCACACATGCACACCGGTACTAGCACCCTGTGTCTGTGTGTGTAGTGTGTGATGCTTCCGACCACATTCACACTCACTACCACCCCATTGGCATACTGAGGCATTTTCTGTAAATGTCAGACACCATCACATACTCTACTCTTTGACCATAGAACCCCAGTATAACCCCTGTGGGCCAATTGATACCTATGCATTACTGTATTGTGGCAAAGTAACTGGTTAGGAAGTGTATTCATTACCCTGCCAAGTGTGGCAATGTTTATGAGTCCCCTAGAGAGTGTGGCTGTATTGACGCTGACACCTGTTCATGTGGACAGGCTCATGTGCTACACCTACTGTATTGCAACAGTGTTGAAGATGTCACTCACCAGCACATATACGTCTGGATAGCTTTCACCAACATTTAAGCTATGTGGCGCATGCAATAACTGCATACACATGTGATAGCTATGCATAGTCAGTCAGGTGTTTGAAACCCTGTACTGGTAGGTGTGTGACACAAACTTGCTTATGTTTTACTCACCCACACCTTCCCTGACATACTTTGTCTCTGTCTTTCCCTCTTACACCCTCTCTGGTGGATGTGGGATGTACACCTGCTTTGCTAGGCAACAGCTTGTGTTTTGTAAGTGATGGTCATGATCAGCTGATGGTCTCTGCACCAGTTGCAGTCCTCCTCTAGCTGAGTGCATGTGGAACAGCTGTGTTAACATTCCCATAGACAATTTGCATGGAAACATACTCCAGTATCTAGGAACATCATGTTGGTGTTGGCCCTTTACATCTACTGTGGGCAGGAACTAGATCTGTTGTTTTGCAAACAGCATCTCAGATGGATTGAGGATTTACCTCTAACAACATAAACTGTGGAAACAGAGCAACACACAGGAGGGGGATGTGCCTGACCTGACTACAGACTGTAAGTGCTGCTATACTGCATGTGGTGTAATATTGGTTTAACAGTGTGTGTGTGTGGATATGGCTGTCCTACATGTTGTAATACCTGCCATGTCAGTTCTATGTTTATGAGGAATCTGCATCTACAGGGTCATCTGCAGACTGGGCAGTGTATTGTGCCCCTGGTGTCATGTGTTACCCACAGAGCACGTATCTGTGAACTGCAGAAAGTAGTGTGAGGATTGCAGTCTGTAGATGGTGAAAGCCGTGACAGTTACTGACTTCATATTCCTCATAGGACACATGTTGCAACAAACCCTGTTACGACAGTACATGTATGAGGTTATCACAGCAACATGTCAATATTGGCCCTGTGTCTGCTTCCAGCCACAACTGTCAACCTTTGTACATATGTCGTGCATTAAGATGTGCATATGTGCTGTACACCATCATTAGTGTCATCATATCTGATAGCAAGCCAGTGAGATATCAGACTGCTACACATGTTATCTACAGTACAGGTAATATTTGATGACATTACCAGGACATTCCATGGTCGTTTGTACAGTACTCAGGTCTGTGTAACTATGGTGCATGTCGACAGTGTATGTATTGTTAGCATGTTCTTTAGCCTCTGTACAGACTGTGGTAGATGTCATTGTTATAGGTCCCATCCTATCTGATGTTACATGCTGCTCCACTGTATGTCACTGTATTGGTTTACATGTTTGTAGGGCCATACACATACATGTCCAATACCACAGACAGACAGCAGACCACACCATGTAGCAGCCCAGTATATGTAGGGTTAGTCTGTGAGTGGCACATATGAGGATGGTGTTGAACAGATAGTCCATATACTGTACTTTTATGCTAGCTTACTATATGAGGCTGTGGCTGTGTTCAGATTGGATGCGGTTATGCCCTTTCACTCAGGTGTCTTACCCTGTGCTGTGACATGCCTGCAGAGCCTGCTATATATGCGGTACATGTGCATTCCCTCATTGGAGATGTTGGCCAGTGTTGAGCCAGTCTGCCTGTAGCCTGCACAGCGCATTGTTACATGTCTAGCAGCTTAGTGTACTTATCCAGTGAGATGTCATGTGGAGATACTTGCTGAATGCACTGCTGCTGGGTCTCCCTTAACAGTCATGTATATCAGACAGAGCAGTGGGATGTTGTACAGATGTATGTCAATATCTAGTGGGTAGTATTTGGCCATGGCACCCCTGTACCAGCAGTTATTATGTGTCAGGCCAGACAGGGTTGTGTGAATGCATAACCTATGGTGGCATATGTATACCAGTCGTTATGTGTTATACCCATCTACATGGTTGTTAACATCCATATTGTCATGCATGGTACACATGTTTAGCACTAAGGGGTTCTGTGTATACCTCTGGACTGTAAAGAGTGTTTCAGAATGTCCACATATATTGGCCAATATCTGTGCTGCAGCCCACGGGGGCATTACATGCTAGCAGTGGTACTTTACTAGGATGTCCTTAGGATTTCTGTCAGTAGCCAATGAGACACATGTGGAAAGCAGATGTGACCTCCCACACACACCATGTCTGTGAAGACAATCCCAATTACAGTAGCAATAGCATACCAATATACCTGCTATACATACCTGACATCCACTTGCACTATGACGTTGGGACTATAGGGGCTAGGGTAGGTCTACACTACATGTCCAGGACAAATGGTGAGAAGATCTGTACATATAATCATCTATATATATATATATATATATATATATATATATATATATATATATATATCTATGATTACACATATACATATCAATGACACATATAGATGGATATGTATATGTACATAGGTATACATATACACACCCATATATATACATATACAGAGCAATATATGGCTACACATATACAGATAGTGATACATATGCACATATACATATGGATATCTACAGATACATAGAGAGTAGTAGGTATATCAGTATAGATATGTTTGCACATATAGTCATAGGGGTCTACCTGACAACACCGACGCACTACAACACCGACAACGAAATCACCGACACCACATAACCGAAAGTTCACAAACACGAAACCTCACATGCCTGACACACCACAATCCCGACAATCAACAAACAAAACAAATCCCCTGTCCAAAAAGCACACACACAACACAAGCACACCAAAATCCTTACAAACCCACACTAACCCTTACATACACAACTATCTATAACCTTAACCCAAACCCTAACCCTAAGGTCCGTCACTATAGCACACTCACCTAACCTGCGCCCTAACCCTAACTCACTTAACCCACCCCTAACCCTAAAGACTGTCACTATCGCACACTCACCTAACCCGCGCCCTAACCCTAACTCACTTAACCCGCCCCTCACCCTAAAGACTGTCACTATCGCACACTCACCTAACCCGCGCCCTAACCCTAACTCACTTAACCCACCCCTATCCCTAGAGTCCGTCAATATTGCACACTTACCTTACTCGCACCCTAACCCTAACGTCCGTCACTACTGCATACTTACACAGCCTTTTCACATGTTGGTGTTCTCAGCATCGGGGTTTTCATTCGTCGGTCATCTCAGTTTTCGATCTTCTGGTGTCAGTGTTCTCATCGTCGGCGTTGTCAGCTTTCAGTGTTGTCAGGTAGATCCAATCATAGATATCTATATATATGTATATATATATATATATATATATATATATATATATATATATATATATATATACACCAACACAACTAGGCATATCTGTACACATAGGATGTGCATACATATATAGCTATATTCACATATATCTATATGTCCATATACGTAAACCTATATATACACATATGTATAGATACATATATGTATAGATATGTATACATATGTACATATGAAGAGATGTACACATGGCCATATATATGTAGCACTATACAGATGTGTATACAGACATATGTATGTGTATACCTGTATATGTACATGTAGACATCTATACACCTATATGTATACAACCATATACCTGTCATGAGTAAACGTCACAGTTGTTTATACCCTCCCACATGTATCCCACCATATGTATCTGCTATGTGTACATTATGATAAAACAACATATGTGATGCAACAGTCATATTAATGACAAGGACCACACAATCTAGGACGTAAAGGCAAGTGTTCAATACCACTCAATTTGGATAATGACAGCTATATTGATAACACAACAGCTGTCCCCACTGTGGTTATGGTATAGTGGTCATGTGTTGTGTCTTCAGTGTAAAGGGCCCTGAGTTTATGACCTGCAAGGGCTGCTCATTTTGTTGCTGGGCAGAACAAGGTATGTTGGTTACAGAGTGGTTAAGGCCATGTTTGTGCAATGTAGGCCACACATGTCAGTATCACAACATTGCTAGGTAGGGGTCTAGTCCCAGTGTTGGCAGGTAACAGTGTGCGTGTATGTGGATGGGTCTATATCAGGTTGCAGGGTATATACACCTCAGCGGGCCACATGTCCATGTGGCACAGGCAATTCCTGGTATAGTAACCTGTGAAATGTGTTCAACTGTACATCAGATATGTCACTGCCATGGTGTCAGCACAGTGACATACTCCGTTGTGCAATATGACTGCAGACCATCCTCATGCTGACACATGCACACCTACAACACAATTGCATATCTGTTTAAAGACCACAACCAAGCAGTGTTACTAACAGCTAGAAGGCATCATTGTTGGATGGCTACACTACCTACCAAATATACCTCACACTCTACACCCTACAACATGTTACACTGCAGGAATGTGGTACACTGGTGTACAGTCACCATGTGCATCAGAACCATATCAGCCTGTCCCTGCATCGATGGTATGGATGACAGGGATGGGGCACAGGTTGCATTATATGCACAGGGTGTGGTGTTGGTCTGCCAGAGGCCGAGGGTGGGCCATACATTTTACATCATGTGTGTGGATGAGGGGTGTACTCTGGGGAGCTGGCTGAGGGGATGTGGTGTGTGTATATACATATGAGGTTTCCCTAGGTGTGTTTGCATAGTGTGTGGGTATGCATGCACACAGTTCTGCCTTGTAGCTGCCCTATACAGGTGTTTATGGACAGCTGCAGACCATACCTGGCAGGGTGTGCAGTTCACTGCCTCCGCCTACTGACATGTGGACTGTGCCTGCCAGGGGTTTCAAGGGCACGTGCAGGTACAGGTGTTGAAGTGCTTTTCTCACCTGCTGATGATATTTGTCTGCTGGTACCACATCCCTGGAACATGTGCACATGGCCTGCTGTAGTGTGGTGCAGACAGCACACCCCCAGCACTGCCAGGGTTACTATTGCCACTATGGGAGCCCCTTGGTGTCCTAGCATGCCCACGTTGAGTGCCAGCTGTTGGTGTTGCTGGCCCATTTCCACATGGGCGTCGCCGCATCCCCACCACATGTTGAAGCACAGACACACCACAGGTGATGAGGGCCATAATCTCATCATGCCATCTATCTGCTTGCTCGGTAGAAGCACGGATAGCAGCCGCCACTTCATGGAGGTTGTCACCTACAGATGCAAGTGCAGCCCTCTGCAGCCTAAGGCCCTGTCTGGTGTAACGCTCAATATGTGCCTGCACCACCATTACAGCCTGGAACATGCTTCTGCTGGTTGCAGCTATGTTGCCTAGTCCAGGGGCATGATGTCCAGTGGCCCTACCACAAGCACCCTAGGACATCCACCTATGAGGCAGCCTGCCAGACATCTGGCTATGCTTGCTACGACTAGACACAGTAGGCATGGTTACCACATTTTCCCGTGCACTGCCATTGAACACCAGCTGTCCCTCTGCTATGGCCACTGTTGCTGGGGTGTGTATAGGCAATGTAACTGTGTGCGGGGGCGTGGTGGCTAAAAGGGGGATGTCAAATGTTGGTGCAGTGTCATCCCCTGACAACCCCACCTGTGCCTCACCATTATCATCATCATCATTATCATCATCGGTGTCTGTATGGACACCTACATCAGATTGGGTGCAGGAGGGACCCTGACCAACCTCGCCACCTGTGGGGGAAAATAATAACCGCACTTTAAAACCTGTACAGCACTGCTTAACAGTATACACACACACACACACACACACACACACACACACACACACACACACACACACACACACACACACACACACACATCTCCATACTACCTACCTGCCCATGGCTTTACAGACAGCCCCACATTTATGTCCATGTGTTACCCCATCCTGCATCACACTTATTAACATACACACATTGCTACCACTCATTAACATCACAGTCCTCTAAATGCCCACACAGGAGGGCACAACACAAGGCCTGTTGCTACATTACCTGCCTGACCTGTGTGTAGTGGAGTAAAATGGCCTCAATGCTGTCATTCGGTATGCACCCTCTGTATGGCCGGAATGATGTGCATGGCCCCTATATGTGTGGGCTACTATGTTGTACCCATAATAGCTCCCACTGATGTGTCATGTGTATGTAATGCTCAGTACATGCTGAATATGCTGCTCCGTCGGCCCATCATGTGTCATCTGTAATATGTGGATACACTCCCTGGTGTTGGCTATTACTTCCCCAATGCATCTGTAGAACTGCATACTTGGGCTGTAGGTGACCTCTCTGCTGACAGCAATATTAAGTGTGTACCTGGGGTCTACCTTCCCTCTGGATGCCTGATCCAAGCTACAGGCCATATGATACTATTTGCTGTCCTGTGAGTACATGACAGGTATTCCTGGTGTGCAATGTTGCACTCCATGTCCATGTAGTGCACGGTCCTAAAGGGGAGTACAGCCATATGAACACCCCACAATCACACGTGTGTATACATGGCCACACAAACACACACATGCCCACACACATCATACATGCATCTACCTCCCACCACTTCACCAGAGTGACCCTGCAGACAAACTAACTAGCCACCAGGATGCACACAAACACACATACAGGTGAGGTTGCACAATGATCATACACACAGTCCTCCAATTACCCATCTGCCAACATGCAGAACATATAGTAAAGAACAGCATGCAGTTCAGCTATACTCACACCATGCTAGCAGTGGTATACATGTATATGATGCATGTGCTGTGACTAGGTGATGCCCCTTCCCCTGGATACCTCTGCACCCATATACAAATTATTGCTGTGCACCTGTTCTGCACCCTGCCATGTACTGTGCACCACAACTCACAGGTGTCCAACCCATTGCGGAATGTGTAGTACCGTGTCAGTTATGCCAGCTGTACCTCTCACAGCCCCAGTGTGTTTCAGCAACACATACCTGGAATGATATGTTGACTGTTGTCATTGGTGAATGCCTGATGCCTGATTTACAGCTGTCAGCATCAACAGACCATGTATGGCCACTGCAGAAATGCTTACACTGACAACAATCAGAGCATACCCTGGCTATGGGGGTGTACACACCTTTATTGCTATTACACACACATCCGTGATCTGCCATGGGACCACAGCACTGCAGATCTTGGCTGTGCACATGCATGGTATGTAACATATGTCCTGTACTTTCAGATGCAGTATCTACAGATTGTGTTAGGTGTGCGGCTGTTGACAGCAATGCATACACACCATGTGGGGATATGTGTACATACCCTTATCATGATGGTTTATCACACCTCTTGTTGTGTGTATTACAGCAGTCACTGCTCATGGCAGGGGTATACCAGTGTGGGCCTTGTGCAATTGCCAGTATATGTTCAGCCTACCCTACACATGTCTGCCTATTCTGCATGATTGCAAGGTCTACTCATGTGCATATCCCATGGTGTTCACACAATGCTGTCACCATTGCAGTGTGGGTAGAGTTACGGCTGCCACAGGTCCTCAACCTGACTATATGCAGGGAGAGCCATTCCTACCATCCTTACAATCCCTGCTGCAGTGCACTGGTGTTTCATGCTGAGACCCCCTTCAGCAGTTATGCAAATGCATGACAGGTAAGCCCTACACATATATGTCAGCGTGCAGTGTCTCATACACCGCACACCACATGTTGCAGCTTAGACCCAGCTGATAATGTGGACTACTGTAATGCTGTATGCCATAGTGTATCTCAGCAGCAGTTGGCATTGCCCTACAGGTATGTACACTGGTGTTGCACTGTATAGGGGTATTGTCCAGAATATGTCGCTACTGTAGGCCATGTCTACCAACAGTATGTTACCCCCTATGGACACATTCCACAATGACAGGATGTTAGTTGTCATGCAGGTGTGTGGCATAACCTTCCAATACCCCATCATTTTCTCCCCTGTGAGACCATGCATTTCACAGCAACAATGCATGCACATGCACAGCATACATTCAGGCTAGGTGTGTTAGATGTGTGCATGGAAGATAACATCGCCATTACATGCCCGGTGTGTTGCCATGCATCTACATAAGGCATACTCACAAGCTTCAGGCTGCTGCCTTGCTGTTACCCCGGAGGGACCTACATATTTGGGTGAGAAATGGAATGTCAGTGGCCAAACCTGTGGCACTGCTACAGGCTGGGTGCAGTACTACCATACGTCAACCATAAAGTCACACAATACTACCACATCTGGGCATCTGTTTATCACTACAATGCAGCAACACAATATCTGTATGACATATCAGATATGCATGATCTACCTGTACCACTGCAGATATTTACACAACAGTGGACTACTGATGTGCCCTGTGTCCTTACCTGCATGCTCCTTGGCTGGTGTGTGGGTGATACCTACCTCCACGAAGGGGTCCAGTGGTTGATGGTGTTCCAGATAGGCAGGTGCCACAAGGCTGGCCATGAGGTCCTCTACACGTGTCGGGGGAATGGATGGCATGGCCCCCCCTGTGGCAAGGTGATCCCCCCGGACTGCGGCAGCATACCGACAGGCATTGCGAAACAGGTCGCTGCAATAATACCGGACCTGCTCATAACTGAGGTTATGCAGGCTGACATCATTGACCCTGTGGACGAGATCGTTCCACAGGGCAGTCCACTCCTGCTTGTCTTGTGCTGTCCTGCCAAACAGGACGTGGTAGTGCTGAACCAGGTGGTTTATGATGACCTCATTCTCCTCCGCTGAATACACTGGCAGCCTGATGTGTGCCATCTTGCCTGAAAAACATGATGATGGGAACAGGCCTGAGTGGCTCATATGGCAAGGTTACCACAGTTCATAATACACATCTCTGTCACCCCCACCATATCAGCTTCAACAGACTATACACGCAACTCATTAAGTATGGCTACAGCTTAACTACCATTTGGACAGATTATGTATTGCACCACACCTTCTGCTGCGTGATTGTAGCCATGTCCCCTGTGTGGACACTAACATTGCTGGCCTGTTGCAGACTATTCACTTGCATGCCATTGTCAGGGCCACTATGGTTACATATATACCAGTGGTATGGCTGCTCTGAGATTGCTGCACATATGACAGTCTGTGTTATAGGGGGTTATATGCATGTACCAGGATTGTGTAGACTATTACTACAAACATATGTGCTATGACAGTGACACAATAATATGTATATGTTCCATTGGCCAGCTGATCCACCTCTCCACACTCATCTGACCAGGATACCTGGCCACATCACGTGTGTTTGCCAACCTGAGGCCTCCTTGTGTACTGTTACAGCAATACCATCAGGTGGAACCAACCAGGGGATGTTGCCCCCCCCCAGGGCACACATCAACATGTGCCTGTCCCCTGAGCTCAGGTCTAGAGTCTGTTCCATACCAGGCTCAACAGACACATGAGGGATGTGCTACATCAGTCTGAGGCACCCAGTATACATTCACATGGCCAACATGCTCCTCATGCTCAGCCACCAGACCTGGCACCTTCAGGATGTGGACTGCTGTTGTGAGTGCAGTTGGTGGGAACCTTGTTCCCATTGTGCCCATATTGGGGACCATGGGGTGTCAACATCATGAACCACACACACCATCCACGGTGTTTACCCACCACATGTGTCACATACCACCCCTGTAGACTATCCTCTATATCTACCAATCCTGACCACCTCCACATGTGTATCTTTCATACTTCCCCATATTTTCATTGCATACTTCACAGGCGAGGGCATTGTGATGCTAGGACGGGACTAACATGTGATATACCCATCCATGGTGCGCACACTGTCAGTTGTAGATATCTGTGTGTATTGCTATGTGTGCTGCTGCCTCACACATAGCACGCATCACTGTGGTAGTGATATAGGGAACATGTCCTCCCATACATATCTGTTTGTGTGTGTGTTTGTACAGATGTAGACACTTGCATATCAGTATTTATCTATATTCGTGTAGATATATGTGACTTCATATATATGTGCACATATATATGTCTACACATGGGTATATGCATAATTCTGGACATACATGCTGATATACATTTATCCTTAGATATTATATCTGTGACATATGTACACATATGCATACCTATATGTGCGGTAGATACAGACATCAGCTCCACAATCTTATGACACCTCCCTGCACAGCTGCACTGTTCTGCCTTGCTACAACACAGACAGGTGCCACATATGGACACGGCCTGACATTGGTGGGGTATATGTGGGATCTGTTTGCAGGTAACTCTATTACACACCTATGGCATCCCGCCATGCTACATTACAGATTCACCTGGGTATCCTGCCAGTGGTGGTCCATGGCTCCCACATGTCCATCATACTGGCATTACTTCCACCACCTGCTATTGGCCACATCATATGCACAATCCCCATTACACAACACACACTTTGATGGCTTACATCCTGTCTGTCAGTGCTGACCTGCACAGTTCACAGCTATGACCCTCTACCCACAGGGACAAACACTATTGTCCATAGCAGTTGTTCATTTGACCATCATCACATATAACGCATTCCATATCATCTATTACAGTACTATGGACCAGGTACTACATTCTAATACATGTACATATACTTCACATACCTGTTGTGGGAAAGTATGTATTAATGACTGGCAGCTAAATAGATGGCTGCGTTTTCAGCTATAAATGGTTTGTGAGTTTTCCTTTTTTCCCGTTTTTTTTTCTTTTCTTGCTTGCTTTCTCTCTCCTGTGAATGGATTGGTCTGTTTAAGGTAGATTGCAGCCTGGCTTTAGTAGGTGATGCACTTGATCAGGTGATGGCCTCTGCACCAATCGGTGTCCTACACTTGCAAACTGCATGCAGCTTGCTGTGTAGTACTTCCAATTACCACTGTCATGGCAACCAGCTACTATAAATCCCTACATCATGTGGGCGTGGTCCCTTCACCTTTCCTGTGTGATGGACAGCCTTCCTTTGTGTGGGCATCAGTGTTACAGACAGCAGGTAGCAGTACCTCTCCCAGGGGAACCAGCACACTTAGGCCAGCTATATATTTGTAGGAGGTTCCAGAATTCCAGACAGAGTGCGAGTAGAGTTGTGTTATGCTTTGCATAGTACTGGTGTTACAGGATGTGAGTGTACATACTAGTTTACCTTGGAATGCAGTCTGTCTGCATAGCTCTCAACTGTGGGCCAATCCTGTTGGTGGCCAGAGGTGTGCCTATCATGGTTTGTCTGTCCACCACACAGGTCCTGTGTCAGATATGTCACTGGCAGTGTGTGTTTTGAGTGCTATCAGTACATGGCTATATCAGTTTATGTTTCTAGTCTCAGTTCCCTGGCTACGGGTATGTTGCAGACTATCCTGTAACACCAGCAACTTGCTTAGTGTATGGTAACAGTTTCCCACATATGGGCCTGTGTTCCAGCCTCTGTCCTCCACCTACATACCAAGCTTTGCACATATGACATGCTGTCAGGGGTTGTTCTGTAGTGGGCTGTGTGTATATCACACTGCCATTGCTGCCATCAGTCCACTGCTGTTGTATCCCCCACACATACAGTGGTGCTGGGGCCATATATGTGTGGGCTACATCAAAACAATACATGTGTGCCCTTATGCACTCCAGAGGCCAGTGTATGTAACAGTGGCATATGGGTCTGTAGTATTGAGTCTAAGGGGGATGCACCATAACTGACCTAGGCTGTCACAAAATGTGGGGGCATCAGGGGTGAGCTGCCTTAAGATATCTGCACGTACAGTATCATATACTTCACCTATATTTACATTACCCACATATATTGGGTTAATGCAGGCCTATTGCATCCTGCCATACAAGACTGCTCTGTTTGTCAGTGTGCTTGTGATGGTGTCAGTTATGCCTTGTTATGTAACAGTTACATCATATTTGGTCAATTGAAGTCTTCAACCACTAGTGAATTTGTACAGAGTGTAGATGGAGGCTGCTGAACTCTACACCTGTATTACATACTGTTGATTCTTTGGTGTCCTGTGGCCCAGTCAGTCTTTACTATTGTACAATATGAAGGCATTGGCCTGGACAGCGACAGTTGCGAACCTTTTCCAGACTACTGTATTAGTATCACTGTTTCACAGTTGTATTGGATGTCATTGTCAGCACAGGTATATGAAATGGCATATAGAACTGTAATAGTACAAAAATAAAAGTTTTCCATTTCTGCAAACCTGTGTGCAGTGTTTTGCCTATGACCTCTCTGTGGGTATATGTTGCAGGCAATGATTGTAATTGTATGCGTGGCCCATACAGTGTCCAGTTGTTCAGGTGTGAACTTAGGCATAGTGGCTGTTCCATATTGTGTGCACCTTAAACATATGTATCTTACTGTACATATCTCTGCATGTGTCTGTGTAGTCACATGTATATCTATATATATATATATATATATATATATATATATATATATATATATATATGTATATATATGTATATATATATATGCATATATGTGTCTGTGTATATGTATCCTAGGGATGTTGATAGCTTCCATATTTTAAATTTCCTATGGGAGCCACACTGTACTGCATGATATGTTTGCAATACCAGCCTGACATTATACAGGTGGGTTGTAGTACCGTTTACATGTTGTGCACGTCATGTCAGGTCCTGCTTATGGGATCTGTAACCCTTTAGTGTATTGCAGGGTGGACGTGTTTGGCTGTGGTGGGGGGGCATGCCTATTCATACATGACATATATTGTTTGGGATGTCTCAACACCATTAACGATGCATGTGGACATATTTGTATTTGTCAATCTACCATTTCTATCTATAGATGTGTGGCTATATATATATATATATATATATATATATATATATATATATATATGTGTGTGTGTGTGTGTGTGTGTGCTACAGTATTTCTTATAGACAAGAAGTTTTATTGGCATATATATATATATATATATATATATATATGTATACATTATATTTCTATAGATATATATATATATATATATATATATATATATATATATATATATATCTACATTTATTTATATGTTGTATCTGTTTAGATATTACTATATTTACTCACACACATACATTTACATGTTGGAATGCATTCTCTGTACTGTTGAATGACTGGGCTGCTTGATATGTATTACATTTACATGTTCAAATACATTCTCTGTACTGTTGAATGACTGGGCTGCTTGATATATTTTGAATACATGAGGGTTATGTATTTCTGACATGGCTTAGTGGCAAATCACTTTGGTTATGGTGTGTGGGGTTCTGTGTTTGAGCCTAGCAGAGGCTGTTTTTTTTTTTGTTGCTGGGCAGAAGAAGGGCCATTTGATACAGAGTGGTTAAGGCACTTTTAAGCAGTTGTTAGATGGTTTTTGTGTCAAGATTAGACTTAGCTGGTCTACACTATTACTCTCACTGGTAGCATCCTGCCAGGGGTTTGAGAAACAGTGGTTTGTTAACCTGCCGTTACATCTGCTTACAGGGTGTTAGCTTCAGATTTGCTTAACCAGTGTAGGCATTGCTTACCGCCATGCAAATGGGCTTAAGCCCGCTTACTAGTGCTTATATATGCTTACTACTGCGTATTTGTGCTTAAACCTATTTACTAGTGCCTTATTCATTCTGACATTGATACTTCACATGTGCATTTCTTGTAGTACTCCAGTTCATAAATATATGTTATTTAGTGGGTTTTGCAACAAAACTATTTGTTATAATGTGCTTTGCCATGTAAAATAGAATGTGCTGCAGTGGGACTCGAACCGGGAATGCCTGCTCATTAGGTGGATGCTCTGCCCACTACACTATTGCTGTGCTGCTTCATTTGCATATATCTTCCATAATTTCATACCCATGGTTCCTTCCTCCGCCCCCCCGAGCTCCATGTACACAGCAATCATCCATTCTCCAGTTGCTAGCCCAGCCATACCACACCTCCACACATTGTCCTCTCTCCACGTCTTGGTACTCATCCAGTATACTGTCTCGACCAAAGCTTTTTCAGGCTCTTCATCTGTTTAGTCCAAGTACGTACGTGCTTTGCCTTGTTCATCTTTCGAGACACGTGTAAACATAGGACTGACACACAATCTTTGGTCCGTCCCGCCAGGGACGGACCTGTTTTTGTGTCAAGATTAGAATTAGCTAGTCTACATTGTTTCTCCCACTGGTAGCATCCTGCCAGGGGTTTGAGAAGCAGTGGCTTGCTCACACTCATGCACAGCCTCTTCCCCCAGTTCTACGGAACCGACTTCCCAGGTTTGACATTCTGCTGTATGTGTATCTGCCATGGCTTAGTGGTAACTCACTTTGACTATAGTGTGCAGGGTCCGAGGTTTGCAAATTGGGAGTGTGGATTATTCTGTTGCTGGGCAGGACGAGAGCTGTTGCATACAGAGTGACTAAGGCACTTTTAAGCAATTGTAAGTGGGTTTGCGCTGGTTTGAGCGAGAGTAAGCAATGCTAACCTCCAGTTACAGCTTCTTACACTCATTTGGCTTCTACATTGCTTAACCAGTGTAGGCATTGCTTACTGCCATGCAAACAGGCTTAAACCCACTTACTGCTGCTTAAAAGTGCTTACTCCTGCTTACCCTTGGGCTAATTTTTTAAAAGAAAAGAAAAAGGGGTTGATAGGGGAAGTGGTGAAAAAAGGGGCACACAGAGGGAAAGACAGTAGGGTAAATAGCCAGGGATGTGCAGGAAGGCTGAAGGGAAGGTTCATAGCTGGCCATTTCTTCTACGGCAACAGCTGTGCATATACACTGAATTTGGAGGTAGATTTGGACACTCAAACCCCTGGGTGGGGGTGAGGACAATAATAATAAGTTGTGATGTCAATTAGACCGGATTACATGCCTACAGTAGGCAGCTGCAAGCATGTGTTATTTTGTGTTTTTATATATATATATATATATATATATATATATATATATATATATATATATATATATATATATATATATATATATATATACAGATACACATAGATATATATATATATATATATATATTGCTGCATATATATCTAATGACATATAGCTGTATGGATGTCTGCTTATGTATATATCTATATGTGGATATTGATATATATACATATATATATATATATATATATATATATATATATATATATAGATATACACATACATATATCTATATCTATATACATGTGAAATGCAGAGTGGGAGAGGTATATATCTATTTAGTTATAGATATATATACACACACACATACATCTACATATTTAGCTACATGTCCTGTAATGTTAAATGTTATTGCTGGATGCTATGTTTGTGGAAACATCAAGGTTATGTATATCTGCGGTGGCTTAGTGGTAAATCACATTGGCTATGGTGTGCAGGCTCCTGTGTTTGAGCCTTGCAGGGACTGTTTAATTTGTTGCTGGCCAGAGCAAGTCCCATTGGATACGGAGTGGTTGAAGTACTTTTATGCAGTTGTCAGCAGGTTTGCATGACAGTAAGCACTGCTAACTTCCGGTGACTTCCACTTACACATGGTTAGCCTCACTATCGCTTACTCTGTGTAAGCACTGCTTACCGTCATGCAAACAGACTTACACCTGCTTACTCGTGCTTATTTATCCTTACTACTGCTATATTTTAGACAGTAATAGTCTACTCGTTCTTGGGGAGGTGGCAAGTGTATGGGGTTATCATTCATTACACAGTTTACTACTCCAGTTCACACACATATATGTTATTTATTAGGTTATATAACTAAATATATTGATCATAACAGTGATTTGACATGGAAATGGAATGTACTGCAGTGGGACTAGAACCGGGATTGACTGCTTGTGAGGCAAATGCTCTGCCCACTACAATATTACTGTACTGCTTCATTTGCACATATCCTGCTTTTTATCCTCCATTTGCTATTTCAGCTACATTAAACGTAGCTAAGTGATGGGTATACCCACGCACCTATGGTTAGCTTTAATTGGATTTTTAAAATAAATAAAAGGGTTTCTTCTTTTAATTTATATGTCCTGTTGCTGTTGTACACATGGGGGTTTGTTGGTGGGTATATGAGGACACCTATGAGCGATCTCGCTCATTTCTTAACAGCTTCTGCTGTTCTATATTGCAGGGGCATGTTTATTCTGAGAGCTCTGCTCTCAGACATGCCCCCTGCATTTGTATACATTCCGTGTAAGCCTAGGAGCTCGGCCAGCGTGCCTTCATTACTATGCATGGCGCGCTGCCATCCTGCTCCTAAACGGGTGCTTCTATGCAGGACTAAGCTAGTCCTTCACTGGAGGTTAGTGAATCTGGGGATGTGTTCCTTTCTTAGTCTCTTACGTTGGATGAACAGTTTCATATCTACCACCATTTTTTCTATAATCTTCATTTTTTCCTTTTCTTTTTGAGAGCATAAAAGATGCATGTCTTATCATTCAAGTGAAATTCTTGTTAATTTACACCTAATTGTATTTTAATGTAGTTTACTTAGCAGCCATTGCTTTAACACTGTAAAAAACACTTCTTCTTCCTTAAGGTCAAGATTCATCCTGCTTTCATAGCTATCTGGTTTACATTTTCAGTTTAGCACTAAATTGGTAAGTTTCCTACAAATGTCTTGTTTTTCTTTTATAGCTATGTTATTAATGTAACTTGCCATTCTGAAAAACATCACAGTTACTTCTTTCATAGTCATAAGATTTGTGTTGCAGATACCAAAATGATTTGGTTAATGTGTAAATTTACTAGACTGATCATGGCTTAAGACCATTTGCATATTCTGCTTGGCTATCTGCGTGTGTAGTATTTTATCTTCTTTTTTTAGCTTTTATGGGTCGCGACAGCAGATCACCTGTCTGCTCATGATTGGTAGTAGAGTTTTACGGTGTCGAGTTGCTAGCCTGGCACTCAACCTTCCACAGAAGGCACATGCATACACTCACTCATGCCTAGGGACAATTTTAGAGTGTCCAATCCACCTACAGCATGTGTTTGGGATGTGGGAGGAAACTGGAGTACCCAGAGGGAACCTACACGAACTCAGGGAGTACACAAGGACTCCACATAGAAGGCACCCAGCTGAGGATCAAACCAGAGAACCTCTTGCTGTGAGGCGACAACACTAACCGCTGCACCACCATGGCCACCCCCGTGTGTAGTATTTTATAATGAACAAAAAAGAAGCTTCAGAACACAATCTTCTTGACAGCTTTTAGTTTTTTTCTTTTTCTTTTATCTATGTCAGCGTGTTGAATGCTCTTTGATTTGAACACACAATCTTCAAATAGTCTAACCATTGAGTCAAAGTCTGACTACTTCTCCACAGGTGCCTGAGTTGTTATATGAAGCAGGCTATACAAACATGTCTTAACAGTGCTAATGAACAATATTGAACATTTTATCATGTACACAGACTAAAGAGGTATCTTCTTCTTCTTCTTCTTCTTCTTTTGGCTGCTCCCATTAGGGGTCACCACAGCGGATCATCTGTTTCCATTTCTTCCTGTCCTCTGCATCTTGCTCTGTCACACCAACCACCTGCATGTCCTCTCTCACCACATCCATAAACCTTATCTTAGGCCTTCCACTTTTCCTGCTACCTGGCAGCTTCATCCTTAGCATCTTTTTCCCAATATACTCTGCATCCGTCCTCAGCACATGTCCAAACCAACATAATCTCGCTTCTCTGGCTTTCTCTCCAAATCTTCAACCTGAGCTGACCCTCTAATATACTTATTCCTAATCCTGTCCACCCTCGTCACACCCAGTGCAAATCTTAACATCTTTAACTCTGTCACATCCAGCTCTGACTCCTGCCTTTTTGTCAATGCCACTGTCTCCAACCCATATAGCATAGCTGGTCTCATTGCCCTCTTGTAGACCTTCCCTTTCACTCTTACTGGTACTCGTCTGTCACAAATCACTCCTGACACTATTCTCCACCCACTCCATCCTGCCTGTACTTTCTTCTTCACCTCTCTTCCACACTCACCATTACTCTGAACTGTTGATCCCAAGTATTTAAACTCATCCACCTTCACCAACTCTACTCCTTGCATCCTCACCATTCCTCTATCCTCCCTCTCATTTACACACATATATTCTGTCTTAGTCCTGCTGACCTTCATTCCTCTTCTCTCTAGAGCATATCTCCACCTTTCCAGGGTCTCCTCCACCTGTTCCCTACTCTCACTACAGATCACAATATCATCTGCAAACATCATAGTCCACGGGGACTCCTGTCTGATCTCGTCTGTCAACCTGTCCATCACTATTACAAATAAGAAAGGGCTCATAGCTGATCCTTGATGTAATCCCACCTCCACCTTAAATGCACCCGTCACTCCCACCACAGACCTCACCTCTGTCACACTACCCTTGTACATATCCTGTACCACTCTTACATGCTTCTCTGACACTCCCGACTTCTTCATACAATACTACAACTCCTCTCTAGGCACCCTGTCATATGCTTTCTCTAAGTCCAAAAAGACACAATGCAACTCCTTCTGACCTTCTCTGTACTTCTTCATCAACATTCTCAGAGCAAACATCACATCTGTAGTGCTCTTTCCTGGCATGAAGCCATACTGCTGATCACTAATCATCACCTCCCATCTTAATCTAGCTTCCACTACTCTTACTCATAACTTCATGTTGTGACTGATCAATTTAATCCCTCTGTAGTTACTACAGCTCTGCACATCACCCTTATTCTTAAAAAAATCGGTACCAAAACCCTTTTTCTCCATTCCTCAGGCATCCTCTCACTTTCCAAAATTTCATTAAACAATCTAGTTAAAAACTCCACTGCCATTTTGCCTAAACACCTCCATGCCTCCACTGGTATGTCATCTGGACCAACAGCCTTTCCGTTCTTCATCCTCTTCATAGCTATCCTTACTTCCTCCTTGCTAATCTGTTTCACTTCATGATTCACTCTCCCTACATCATCCAACCTTCTCTCCTTCTCATTCTTTTCATTCATCAACCCCTCAAAGTACTCTTTCCGTCTCCTCAACACACTCTCCTCACTTGTGAGTACGTTCCCCTCATTATCCTTTATCACCCTTACCTGCTGCACATCTTTCCTAGCTCCGTCCCTCTGTCTAGCCAATTGGTACAGGTCCTTTACTCTCCCGCCTTAGTGTCCAGCCTTTCATACAACTCTCCATATGCCTTATCCTTAGCCTACGCCACGTCTCTCTTTGCCATGTATCTCATCTCCTTATACTCCTGTCTACTTTCTTCATCTGTCTGACAATCCCACTTCTTCTTCACCAACCTCTTTCTCTGTATATTCTCCTGTACTTCTTCATTCCACCACCAAGTCTCCTTGTCCTCCTTCCTCTTTCCAGATGTCACACCAAGCACCTTTCTAGCCATCTCTCTTACTAGCTCTGCTATAGTTACCCAGCTATTCAGTAACTCTTCACTGCCACCCAGTGCCTGTCTTAACTCTTCCCTGAACATCACCTCACAATTATCCTTTTTCAATTTCCACCATTTGATCCTTGGTGCTGCCCTCACACTCATCCTCCTCTTCTTGATCACCAATGTCATCCTACAAACCAACATCCTATGCTGCCTAACCACACTTTCCCCTGCCACTACTTTACAATCTCCAATCTCCTTCAGACTTCTACATGATGCAAATGTTTCTGACATTTAAGTGTGTGCTATATAACTGAAAACTGCACATAATATGTTCCTGCATCTGCACATCGATACATAACAGTTTTATTTGAATTACAGCAGGATACTGTATCATTCAACATGAGATGACCATATATATCCCCACAATCACCCTAATAACTTAATGACTGCTGCCCACCATACCTCTCAATTGTACAGATTTTCGCAGAATGTCCAGACTTTTGCCTTACATTTTTGGTCCATTTTTTCATATGACTGTGGCTTTCTGGCAAATTAGTGGCAAATCATTAAAGATTGAATTTAGAAAATAATGACAGACATTTGAGTTTTAGACCTCATACCCTTCAGAAAATCCATGCTAATTCAAAACCTGTTATTCTAACAACTTTAAGTTTGTAAGTGCAATAGTTAAAAATTGTCCTGTACCACTTTTTTCTTGGCTTTGTCCAGATTTCTTACTCTAAGAGGTTGAGAGGTATGCTCCCCACAACCTTTACACTGTAATTCTCTGTTATTTCTCTTTGTGTGTTATCTAAAAAAAAAAGAGCTCAACATCTCTGTGGACTCTCCCTTTTTCAAAAAATATAACTGACCAGTCAGACAGTAAATAATGGCTGTCATAGTACCACATAAGGGATAATTGTAAAGTTATTCACAAATAATGTTTTGCGTGTGCTGAGTAACTTCACTACTGATAGTTTTATTGGATAGAAAACTGTAAAAACACAAAGGCTTACTATGAAAGTAGTTTGCACCAACAGCAGATGTTTGCCTGTGGTAAATGGATTTTGTGCTTTCCCAAAAGATATGCATTTCACAGCTGTGTCAGTACCACCCTCAACTTGCACAGCTGCACAATTTGTTATTGTAATTGTGTATAGATTTGTTTTTACACAAATGTATGGCTCATGCTCTACTTTTCTACTCACGCCATGTCTAAATGATGGCACACTGGTGTTATACTGACACAAACATCAACATGTATGTACTTACAAACATTTATGTGCTGCAATAAAAGGAGACAAACATTTATGTACTTATCTCCAATAATGTAAGGCAAACATTTGTGGACTCCATTAAGAAGAAGATTAGTCTGATTTTTCTAGTCCATCTGTGCGTTAAAGCTAGTATCTTTTCAACTGGTTTTCTTCCTTATTCTTTTGATCTGTACTGAAATGGAGCTTTGTCACCCTCAAACTGTCATTTTAAGATACTTCATCTCTCCATTTTCACTGTACACCAATTCCCCTTCGTTAGGCTGATGTATCGTCTGCAAAAAGCAAAGACTTACTATGAACTGAACTTAACTGACTTTAATAATCAGCTTAGTTTTTTTGGTGTTATTCAAAAGGGGCACAGTATTTGTCAGCCTGAAAGGATATGGCTGACAGACAATGCTGCTTTTCTAGGAATGAGCTGTACTTGTCCCCTTTAAGATTTTGAATATTGGCTATAAATTTGTCTACCCCCAGAGAGCCTTTTAGGCCTAGACAACCTGAAAAACATTCCAGCATAGCAAAGCTAAACCAGCAAGATACAGAGGTGCTGATATACATCGCCAGGAGTCTAAACAAGTAACACCACTCCCTGCAAGCTCTCCTAAAGAGGAGAACGCATACATCTGTGCAGTTACTGAGACACAATTTAAAGTTACAGAGAGCAACCAAGCAGTACAGAGCTATACTGCCTTCCATACATTTAGGCCAGCTGTTGCCAGGAAGGGACAAAATGTGGAGGCATCTCAGTTTATATCAAAAACAAACACATCTCAAGGCTGGTCAAACAGTATGACACACTTGAGCTTCTCCACATCCAAATGTCCATAGGCAAACTCCCATACCATATCATTGCAATCAGTAGGCCCCCATTCTATGACCCAGGAAACACATAACACATAATCAAATGTACTTGATACATTCACCATTCAACCCAACACCATATTCATGGGTGACTTTAATTACTCCAGTAGAATCTGGTAATCATATGCAGCCCCAAAGCTGCATGTCCAGGCATTCCTGGACTTTATAAAGACAAACACCTTAAAACAACTAGTACATATGCCCACTAGGGGAGCTAACATGCTTGACGTGATCTTCAGAAACATTGAAGAATGTTGCCCCCCATGTAATATCCCCACTGGTCTGCTTGCACCAAAAATAAATAAAAATAAAGCTGCATCCTTTGTAATAAAAATATAACCCAAGATCCCAGCTCACCCTGGAGCTTTTAGCATACCTGTCAACCTCAGTGCAAGAAATCTGGACAAAGCCTGACATAATGGGGAGACAAAGACCCAAAAATAGGGACACATTTTAAATATTGCTCTTATAAAATTAGAAAGTTATTAAAATAACAGGATTTGTATTAACATGCATTTTCTGAAGGATATGAAATTTGAAACTCAAATTTATTTCATTATTTTGTGACTTTAATCCTTAAATAATCCCAGTGACTTATCAAAAAACACAATTTTATGAGGAACAAACCAAAAATATGAGGCAAAAATCTGGACATTCTGCAAAAATCTGTACAGTTGAGAGTTATGCTTTTAAGAATTATTCTAAGGCAAACATCCTACTGTTAAGTGGCACCCCAGCAAAATTTCAAGCCCTAATAAATCTTAAGAATACTACTGACTATGCAAAACTGTTCACAGAAACCCTGTACAATCATTTTAATGGCTGCATAGAGGCACTTATTCCTATCTAGAATAAGCACAGGACAAATTCAAAATACAAGCCACCCTCATGGAATTCCAACATCAGTAGTGTCTATAACTAAAGGCAGAGAATCATGGCAAAAATTAGGATGTGCAATTCCCATCAAGGTAAAAACTCCCCCATTAATCTAAATAAGCAACTCAGGGGGATAATCAGGTCTACCAAAGCCAATCTTGAGGTAAAAATAGCTTCCCAAGCCAAGGCAATCACAAACATTCTTCAGCTATGTCCACATCCTGAAAGACAATACATGACAATATGCTGAAGTAATTGTAAATGGAACTACCTATATTGAGCTGGAAAATGTAGCAAATCTACTGGCCAACAAATTTATATCCAGTTTTATCCCCTTCCCCCAGACACCTCTCAGGAACTACTCTCAAGCGTAACTCCCCCAGTTATCACCAGGGAATATGTCCACAATACAATCTCCAAGGCCAAGAACACTGCATCAATGGGGCCTGATAACATCCCAGGATAAATCCTTAATACTCGAAACATGAATTATCAGTACCACTAGAATCAATATTTAACTGCAGTCTCCAAACATGCTTTATGCCAAGTGAATGGAGGACTGCTCTATCATCCCTCCACACAAAAGATAGGCCATCTGTGAACATGGATAACTACAGATCCATAAGTCTGACTAGTCTTATATGCAAAGCCATGGAAAGAATTATTATAGAAATGATAAACAATGACATAAGAAATCTTCATGCACCAGAACTAATCCAGTCTGGTTTCATCAAAGGAAAGTCATGCCTACTTAACCTGATGGACTTCTTTGAGAAGGTCACCAAAACAATGGGCAATGGCAAAACTGTGCATACTACCTACCTTGACCAGACCAAAGCATTCAACACAATATTGCACACAAGTATTGTAGACAGACTTAAGAAATTAGGTATAAACCCCTATCTTCCCACTCAATAGCCAGTTAGTTCACAGGACTCAAGAAGTTAGGATAAGGAAGTCAACCTCCACAAAGAGGCCAGTCACTAGCAGAGCCACTCAAGGCTCGGTGCTGGGGCCTCTCCTTTTTTGATATCTACCTTGCTGACGTAAAGACCAATGTCAAGGGCCTCTGGCTAACCAAATCTGCAGATGATTGCAAACTATTCACAGTCACAGAATCCCTAAAAGGCACAAATATCCTCCAAGAAGGCCTGTCCCAGAATAATAACTGGTGCCAGTGCCACAATCTAAAACTTATTGCTAAGAAATGGAGAATACTACCCTTTAGAAAGATGGCTAACCCTGGAAACTACCACTTTGATAATACATCCCTAAGAGTAGACCCAGTGACCAGAGATTTGAGAACACATGTAGACAGTAACCTGGCCTTTGACCATCATGTGCCTACAAAAGTAAGGAAATCATTCTATGTTGTGCAACTTAAAAGCAAGGGTGTGGTTTCTAGGTGCAAGGATGTCATTGTTATACTGTACTCATCCCTCATCAGACTAGTCATTGAGTACAATAACCGTCTTCAGTATGTACTTGACAGAGCATGTACAACAACTGGAGCATGCACAGTGGTTCCTCACAGAAAGAATACAGGGCATAAACCACATGTCCTTTGAGGACCATCCCAATGCCCTGTCCTTGTTCTAGGTCTCCTGCAATCTGCTGAGAAACAATAAATGCCCGGCCTACAAAGCATCCTCTGATCCTGCTCTGATACACCTGTTGCACATCCACAAAACAAACAGCATCAAAATTACCCAATCTAGAGGTTTCTGAGTTGTTCAGTGGAGTTCAATCATAAGAATGAAACAAAGTGGGTAATGCAGCACTGAGAGGATATAAAATGACATGACTGCTGGGCTGTTTAGTGATTATAACTATTACACAACAGGGCTCAGGCATCTCTCTCTCTCATTTAGTACCATACTCAGAAAATGGTATGGTTAACAATTTGTACCACTTAGATAATTCTTTATTTACCATTTATTTTTAAACAAAAGTGGAAAATAAAATCTCTTGTAGATGATTTATCTCACTATGAAAAATTATTAGAAGTGCCAGTATTGAATATTTTTAGCTGTAGTTATGCATTTGTCTGAATTTGTCAGATATACACTAAGTTTAGTCAAGAACTCTGCTTGTTTCAATGGACCTGTGAGTGTTTGTGTGTGTGTGTCATACTTCTCAGCTATACAGATTTTTACAGAATGTCTAGATATTGGCCTCATACCTTTGGTTCATTTTTCATAAAATTTTAGTTTTCTGGCAGATTAGTGTTAACTCTTTAAAGGCTGAAGTTCAAAAATAATGGCAGACATTTGACTTTCAGACTTCATATCCTTCAAAATATTCATGCTAATGCAAAACCTGTTATTCTATCAACTTTCTGAGTTTGTAAGAGCAATATGCAATGACCGTTCCTATTTTTGTACCTTTGTCCCACTTTTATTTATGGCTTTGTCCAGACGAGAGACATGGTGTGTGTGTGTGTGTGTGTGTGTGTGTGTGTGCGTGCGTGCGTGCGTGCGTGTGTGTGTGTGTGTGTGTGTGTGTGTGTGTGTGTGTGTGTGTGTGTGTGTGTGTGTGTGTGTGTGTAAGCCATTTCACTTCTTATGGCTATATCTTATCCAGGGTTTATATCACCAGATTAAATGTTTAGGTTATTGAACACCTAAACATCGAACTGTAAGACCAAAAGCTGAAAATCGCAGAAGGCCGATTTAACTCAGGGAAAGATCTCCCTTGGCCGTTAGCTGGAGTTTGCCATTTTGTCTACCGTAGAGCGATCTCAGAGGTGGTATATTTAGTTAGGGGGGGTGTGGGGGGCACAGATCCCCACATCGGGGGGTGTTCGCCCCCCACTTAGTTTGGGTTTAAATTTGTTTTTTTTTTGTGGCCAATGGAAGTCTTTCCCTGCGCCATTCGCGGTTTTCAGTTTTGGTCTTACCAGTTCGATGTTTAGGTGTTCGGTAACCTAAACATTCAATCTGGTGATATAGACCCTCTTATCCAGAAAGGTTTGCTAAGCGTGATTCCATTTTTACCTTCCATGTTTTGACTTTGTAAACTGCTATTTGAACTAAATGTCGAAGCATATTTTTGCACCTGTAAATACGTATAGGTTGTTTTAGCATATCCTTGTACCTTTAAATATATTTTGTTCATTTCACATGTAATCCTATTACATGGGCTGTGCCTGCAATGCTCCATCGAGATCTGTGCATTACCCTGGTAAACAAATATAAATATAGTAAAAATAAGTGGTTTACCATTACTCAAAAATCTGTTAAGTGAACCAAAATCTATATTTGATGGCTGTTTTTAGAAGTGATTTGCAATTCTTAATATATGATATAGCACCTCACTTTAGTCTCTTCCCCTTGTCACTTTTCTGCCTTTCACTATACCTGGATAACCACCTATCACCTCCCCTTCTCCCTCTTCAAGCTATGTAATTATTCAGAAAGCACACTGTGGCTATAAGGAATAGTTAGTTGTTTTAATGCCAGTTAGAGGACATCAACACTCATTCCACAGACAGTAATTAATTCCAAGTTCTTTAGTATGATATCCAGAAGTACATAGCTAATGAGCTAATGCTGCAGCATATATTGTAATTTACTGTGCTCAACTTTCTCGCACATTCTCTATACCATTATTTTTGGAATAATCCTGAGGCTTATTTTCTACTTCACTACTGTATATTTAGTTTATAATTTAACTGATTGTTGTAATGCTGATTTGATGAGGTTTTTGCCACTTGCCACAGCCAAGAAATTATCCACTATTCCTCCTATTCTCTTAGCAGATCTTAATGGTGACGGAATACCTAATGTCACTGAATAAAGGTAAGCAGGCCTAATACCTGACCTATCCTTTCTTTTACCAGAAATACAAATTTTATAACTAACAAATGTTTTATTCAATTAAAAGTATTTTACAGTATCAGTCACCTCCTTTCACCTATTGCTTGCAGGGTCATTGCTAAAATATTTATTACCCAAACTTGAGTATCTTATTCCTTTTCTCGTTATGCATTCAGCCCACAATACTCACAGAATGTAGACTGCTAAGAATAAAATTCATTCTGTAAAACAGCGACTATGTTTTGTTGTTTTGTACCCTGACAGCCACTGTAGTTAAGGCATTATATGGGGGTTGTACTAAGCAAGTCTTGGATGTGCGTGCAGATAGATTTATGTTGGGTGTACAATAAACCGCTGGTAACTTACATTCACTGGCTCCACTTATTCAACATGGTGTTAGAAGTCATCAGTAACTAAGTCTCATCAAAGTGTAATGAGTGACTGAAGCGCAAAAGGTAATTGCATATTTATTGAATATACACTGACAGCATAACAAAAGGATTTTGTAGACCCAAACTGCTGGTGTTTGATGGCAATGTTGTAGAGAACTGGCATGTGTTTGCACAGGAATATGACACTTTCATAGCAGCTGCACATTCAGACAAAGATGCATGCACATGAGCATTTATGCTTTTCAATTTGGTAGGCTCGGAGGCTATCAAGCAAGAATGTTCTTTTGTATATGCACCCATTGTTTATGCAGGACAGGGAGAAAACTACCATGTCATTGCTCAGGCTGAAACGTGCAAAGATCCATAATGCTTAAAGCATACATTCCAAGAACTGTGTAACACTCAGATGAATATAACAATGGGGAGACATAAATTCAATACAAGAATTAAAAGTCTGGTGAAACTATTGAAGCATATGTTACTGACTTAAAAAATAAAGCAAAGACATGCAGATTTGGGGATCTAGAAAACGGTTTAATAAAGGACCGCCTTGTATGTGGCATTAATAATGATACTGAGGAAAATTCTACTACGTGATAGTGAATTAACACTGAGCAATGCTACTGAAATTTGCCAGATACATGAAATCACAGAAAAACATAGTAGTATGCTTGTTGTATCTGCTATTACAAATGTCGAGTGTGCAACAAAAAGCTAAGACAATACAGCCTCATAAATGTAAACTGAGGAGCTATGCCACACCACCTCCCATTATTAATTGCTGCAATCGTGGAGGCCGTCATGAACCTAAACAATAAAAATGCTTAGCCTATGGTCAGCAAAGTCACAAATTGAAAAAGTAGAATCATTTCAAAAAGTTCTGCAAATCAGTACAGACTCATAATAAAATTTATCCAAAGATGACAGTGGAACAAATTGTGACTGTAGCAGACCCTGATGACAATGATGAAACCTTTTATGTTGATGGTATTTCTCTGATAGGCAAAACAGTTGACACAGTGAATTCCCACTTATCAGCAAACAGTGAAATATTTTGCACTGTACAGTTTAATGGGAAACCATTAGAGCTTAAAGTAGATACTGGATCCATACATAATGTCATGTCAGCAAAAGCTTACACAAAAATAAAACCTGCCGAGAACCTTGACTCAACAAGGAGCACAAAACTACTTGCTTATGGTGGTGAAGAAATTCAGACAGATGGTGCTGTAGTTCTTTCTTGTCATTCTGCAGGTAACAAGTATGATTTACAATTCTATGTAGTCAGAAGAGATGTACAGTCATTACTAGGCTTAGAAGACAGCCTAAGAATGGGACTGATTTCACTCGATAAAGAAGTTCAGCATCTAAATACAAATGAAAATGACATTTTTCACAACTTATCTTTAAAGAATATGCTGACATCCACAAAGATGAAATTGGTAAGCTTCCAGTTACATTTTCCATGAAGCTGAACCCCAAAATAAACCCAGTTGTTAGAACCTGCACTTAAGATCCCAGTAGCAATGAAAATTAAAGTAAAAACAGAATTAGACAGGATGGGAGAATTTAGGTGTTCTTACTCCTGTGGCAGAACCTACTGAATAAGTATCATCAATGGTTGCTACCCAGAAGAAAAGCTCAGAAGACATTCAGATATGCACTGATCCTGGAGACTTAAAAAAAGCTCTTAAACGTCCTCATCATCCAATGTGCACAGTAGAGGAGGTAGCAGCACTAATGCCAAATTCAACTGTTTTCTCAGTTTTAGATGCCAAGAACTCCTTTTGGCAAATCTCGCTGGATTACAGATCTTCTTTATTAACAACATTCAGCACACCATTTGGGAGATTCAGGTTTCTATGGATGCCTTTTGGGATCAGTTCTGCCAGTGAGGTATTCCAACATGTCATGGAACAGACATTTAATGGATATCCTTGTGCCATTACAGTGGAGCACATTATTGTTGGAGGCAGTGAAGAAAAATAGCATAACCGAAATCTCAGGAAAGTTCTAGACCATGCATGTGAGGTCAACCTCAAGCTAAATCCTTTTAAATGATAATTTAAACTGAAAGAAGTCACCTACATTGCTCACCTGTTTACAAATTCACGGCTACAGCCAGATCTGTCAAAGATAACAGCGGTCAATGAAATGTCATTCCCATAGAATATTACATCTTATTTATTTATTGACATTTGTTGACTGGGAAAGTCCACTGGGTCAGGAACCCCCATGTTCAGTGGAGGTACAGGGAGAAAAGCTCCACAGTTAATATAGTCAAATAAAATATAGACACTTGACAAAATTTTTTAAAAAGTGAAATATACAAAAGTTAACAAAAATTATAAAAGTAGAATACACAGACATATAAAACTTAACAGTATGTATCAAAACTTATAAAAACTTAGACAACAGTTGGTAGTATAGTACAAAACTTGAGTTATTTCTTTTTTTGGCATTGCATGAAAACATGTCAGTTGTTTCCGGACAGAAAGTAGTAGTAATAGTGCTCTGTTGCTCTCAAGGTAATAGCAATTTTGAAATATGGATGTGGGTTAATATTAAGTAGTGCAGTACAGTATTTCCTTGTTATGATTAAGTATTTAGGAAAATTCATCTCAAACCTTAGTGAGCTTTCTGCACTACTGCATGAGCTGACACGTAAGGATATAAAATGGTCTTGGTTTGAACAGCACCGAAAGGCATTTGATACTTTAAAAAAGAGAATTGCCAGTCTATCCACACTGAGATACTATGATGTACACAAGCCTGTAACACTTACCTGTGACATCTTTCAGTATGGACTTGGTGCTGCATGTCTTCAGGAGGGCATTCCAGTTGCATATGCATTCTGTACCCAGACTCAAACACAGATGCACTATGACAAATAGAAAAATAACTTCTTGCTGCTGTGTTTGCATGCTCCAAGTTCAATGACTATATATATATATATATATATATATATATATATATATATATATATATATATATATATATATATCTACAGAAGGCGAATTCAGATTGAAAAAGATCACTAGCCACTAACAACGATTTTGAACAAGTCATTACAGACAGCCCCAGCAAGATTGCAATGCATGATGTTAAAGTTGCAAAAATACAGCTTTAGCATTGTCTACACAAAAAGAAAATGCATGTATCTTGCTGATGTCTTGTCACACACACACACACTCACACACACACACACACACACACACACACACACACACACACACACACACACACACACACACACACACACACACACAAAGACGACAGAACAACACAAAAATGAAACAGCTGATTTTGAAGTCATTGAAGTTAAGCACACTTCAACATCACAGCTTGATGAGTTAAGAAACTACACTGCTATCGACTTGATTCTTTAAAAACTGAGTAATATTATCAACCATGACTAGCCAACACAGCAAACAAGTCTGCCACTTGAAATTCAGTAGTACTTCCCATTCAGGGATGATTTCATAGTGGAAGATGGCATCATAATGAAACACCCAAAAGTAGTAGTTCCTAAATCATGCAAAAGGACTATCCACATTCTGCACAGAGGCCACCCTGGCATTGAATCAACTAAAAGTGTGGCAACAGGCATTGTGTTCTGGCCCTCAGTGTCTAAAGATATTGAAAGAGAGACATTTTTCATGCTCAGTTTGCAACAGTAACAAACCACATCAGCAAAAAAGAACCTCTTCACCTACATGCAATCCCTGTTTTACCATGGTCAAAAGTTGCAGTAGATATTTTTGAATGGAACAGTCAATATTTCCTGGTACTAGCCGATTCATACTCTGGATGGTTTAAAGTTGACTTACTCTGTAATTTGACATCTAGCACAGTAATTATAAAACTAAAAAGGCACTTCTCAGTCCATGGAAGCCCACATAAAGTCATCTCAGATAATGGTGCACAATTCACTAGTCAACATTTTAAAGAATTTGCTGCAACTTGGGATTTTATTCATGTAACCAGCATCCCAGAATTCCCACAAGTTAATGGTGTGGCTGAAGGTGCAATCCACAGTGCAAAAATTTAATGGAAAAGTCCAAAAGAGATGGAACTGATGTATTCCTCAATTTACTAAACCTTTGAAACATTCCCCATGACCAGACACTTGGTTCTCAAAGACTGATGTCAAGACAAACATGACCAACTGTTCCAATCAGCAAACAGCTGTTAGTAAGGAGTAGTCACTACGAACCAAGCAGAAATAAATAATCCAAGAAGAACGAGCCTGAAGACCAGCGAAGCTATAATACACCTCTTTATTTAACGACTCAGCTATAAGGAACGATCCAAACCACGCAAATAAAAACAAATCCAATAAAAAGATTAAGCGCTTTCATCCAATGAATCGTGGACTTCCTCAGAATCAAATACACTAATTGAAAGATTCATTTTAAAGCCTTTTTGGCGCCAACTTCTTGTGAAATTTAAAGACATACGTCATACATTTTTTAAAAACATATCACTTTAGTATAACATTACATAGTTCCAGCAATACATTAGTATGCAATGAAAACCAAACAAACATTACCTATATTAAAATGATAAATATTTTAAAATGCCTTTAAATAATAACCTATCAACCTTATAATGGATATATTATTTAAAACATCAAAATACAATAAAATATAATATATGTTAAAACCAGGCAAAGGAAATTCCATTAGTTTTTATAACCGTGTATATGGGCTGAATGCAAAGGTGCTCATATGCGTAATAATGTATAAATATATATATATGTAAATGAAAAGTAATATAACCTAGATGTATAAGTACTATATAATGTTAAATAAATATATAAATAAATACATTAATATATAAATACGTTCTATTTAGATAATATCTTCTGACCTATTCTATGTAAGTTAATATGATAAAAAAGTAAAATTGTAAATTGTAAAGTATAAAACTGTAAAGTTATAAAATAAAATATAATTTATAATTTAAAATGATGTATGATATAATATGTAATATATAGTATATAGTATAATATAGTTTTATGGCAGAGTTTTATGAACATATCACTCCATGTCCTATTATGAGTGGAAGATTCATAATCATGATAAAACATAAATAAACAAGGAAAAGGACTTTAAGTTAAAAATGGTCTTAACGATATATGTTCATTTAATCCTGGCTTTGTGAAAGCGTCAGTGAGTATTTGCCATTTTGCCTCTCTAACTGCTATATAAGCCTTAGGATTACCTCCTCTAATATTAAAATTCACATGTTCTAAAATTGCGAACTTGAAATAATGTCTATTATCTGTCTCTTGTATATGTCAGCTTAAAGCATTACTACTATCATTCTTTTTGACTGCATATAAATGTTCATAAATTCGCCTTCCAAATTTTCGTTCGGTTTTACCAATATAATAACAACTGCATTGTTGGCATTTAGCTAAATAAACAATATTCATAGTATTGCAATTGCCACTTACGAACGTTACTCTAGTCCTATTTAAATTGTCCAGGACCATATTTACATCTTCATTAATGACTTTACAATACTGGCAACTTCCACATTTCCTAATTCCTCGATTGTTTCCATTATCCCTATTCTGACCTGTGTTCATTTCAAATAGGGACTTCAAATTCATTCCCATTTTGTATACAAAAATAGGTGTCTCACCCAATACTTCCCTTAACTCAGTGTCATTAAAAGATACATTCCAATATTTCTTTACCATTTCTTTAATATAATTTACCTGTGGGGTGTAGTACATTATACATGCCCTGTTGTACCCTTTATCTTCATTCTGTACTGTTGTATTACTGAAACAGGAATGGCCCAAAACAGGGAAATATTTAGTCCCCCACTGTTCTATCATGTACGTTTTGACTTCTTTTATTAAATATTCAGGGTACCCTATATCTATAAATAATTTGCTAATATAATCCATTTCCTCTATCATTTCATTTTCCTTTGAAGTCATTCGTGCTGCCCGAATGCATTGCCCCTTGAAAATGCTCTTTTTCATTTTCAAGGGGTGAAAACTCGTATATTCTAAATAATTGTTTGAGAATGTATTTTTTCTGTAAATATGAGAAGAGAAGACATCATTGGTACTAGACACGAAAGTATCTAGATATGAAATTCCTATTCTACTATAATTGTATGTGAATTTCAGGAATGGGCTTGTTTTATTCAAATATTTTACAAATTCTTCCAAGGTCTTTTCATGTCCTTCCCATAAGATAAATATATCATCTAGGAATCTTGTATATAATCTGATGTACTTATAGTATTGACTTTTAAATACATATTCCTTTTCCCAGTCCAAAAGAACTAGGTTAGCGAATATCGGGGCACAAGCTGCCCCCATAGCTACACCTCTAGTCTGCCTATAATACTCTCCTTCGTAATAGATGTAGTTGTGGTCCAATATAACGCTCATCAGTTCCAAAATTACCTTACTTTTCTCCCAATCCAGAGTGGAATACTCATGTATGCTGTTAGTGAAACTTTGCATTCCCTGATCCTTAGGGATACAAGAAAATAGATCTATTACATCGATAGTCACGTAAATCAACTCCTTTTTCCAAATATCTTTTGTCAATAAGCCCAAAAACATCCAGGAGTCCTTTATTAAATGGGGGACCCTTGTGTAAATGTGTTTTAACCATTTATCAATAACTTGTCCCATAGGGAATGTCTTGGAGCGACTACCCGATATGATAGGTCTGAAGGGTGGGTCAAGTGTATTTTTGTGTATTTTAGGCACTCCAACTATAGTTGCTATAATGGGGTAATCCACTTTCATAAAATTGTACAAATCAATGTTAATTCTTTCATCCATTAACATATCTTCTAAATACATGTTAATTCGTCTGTATCCTATATTAATCTGATTTAGCGAAATGTTATCATAATTACCTGAATCAACTAATATGTTAAACATTTTGCTAACATATACATTATTATCATATAACACAATGCCTCCACCCTTGTCTGGCTTCATAACCCTTACTGTCCTGTCATTCATAAGTTGTTGTAACAATAAGACCTCCTCTTCTTTTAGATTGGTATAATTTCTAACTCCCCTTGTTTTATTTTTTAACAAATATAAATCTCTTAAAATTAATTTCTCAAAAAGCGAGGCTTGTGGGTGTGAGGGTGGCATAAAAGTGCTTCTTTTCTTCAGATCACTCCTTTCTCTCTGGTACCATCTTTAAAATGTATAGCTAAATTCAATTTTCTAGTATATTTTTTGATATCAATTACACTGTCAACAACCCTAAAATTCATATTTGGCACATATTTCAAGCCTTTCGAGAAAAGAGAAAAAAATTCCTTTCCGATTGTTAAATCAGTATAATTGAATATGTTAAATTCACCGTATTGGTGCACAACAGGTCTGACCTGCGTTTCCCCCTCATTAATTAATTGATACTCTTCTCTTGCCTTATAATTTGTACAAGTGGCCATACCCTTCTCTACCATTGTCGTTGTCTCCATTTCTGATTGTTCCAATACTTCTGTCCTCCGCTTCTCCTATTCCCTCTCCATTTCCAAGATGTATGTCTTTAAATTTCACAAGAAGTTGGTGCCAAAAAGGCTTTAAAATGAATCTTTCAATTAGTGTATTTGATTCTGAGGAAGTCCACGATTCAGTGGATGAAAGCGCTTAATCTTTTTATTCGATTTGTTTTTATTTGTGTGGTTTGGATCGTTCCTTATAGCTGAGTCAATAAATAAAGAGGTGTATTATAGCTTCGCTGGTCTTCAGGCTCGTTCTTCAAACAGCTGTTAGTGCCAACCTCAAAGAGTAATGAATCAACTATCAAAAAAGCGTCACTCACAGAAGTCATTTTATGACAAAATCAGCAGACCTCTTTGACCATTATTGCAAGGTAAAGTTGTTAGAATGCAGACTTCAAAAGATCATAATCATGTAGGAATTGTGAGGGACATTTGTGTTGAACCAAGGTCCTACATAATTCAGTCAGAAGGAGTAGACTACAGAAGAAATCGCAGACACATTTTGCCTGTCCCAGAGTCAAACCCTCAACACACTGTGTGTGTTAGTGATTCCAGTTCCTTCGAATCACCAACCAATCAATTCCAAGAAGACCAACAGCCTTATTCAAACAGTTCTGAAGTACAAAGTAATGTTTCAGTACTGAATAAACCTCTAAAGATAGTTCCTGTTTCTAATTCAAATCAAAATCTGTATGTGACATGGACAGGAAGAAACTGCAAACCCAATCGTAAATAGATATAGTGAATTGGACCTGAAATCAGACAGCCTATGTTGAACTGTCAATATGATGCTTAATTCTTGAATGTGTTTACATAAAATATTAAAGCTAACTTTGTTCATATATTTGAAATAAGGAAAAAGTTAAAGAGGGAGGATGTAGAACAGTGACTGTGTTCTGTTGTTTTGTACCTTGACAGCCACGGTAGTTAAGGCAGTACGTGGAGGGCGGTACTAAGCAAGTCTTGGATGTGCAAGCATATGGGTTTATGTTGGGTGTACAATAAACTGCTGATAATTTCCATTTACTGACTGGACTCCTTATTCAACACATACTGTTAGCAGACCCCCCCCCCCAGATGCACCATTATAATTTGCAAAAAAAAATTCCAAATGGCTTTCAGTGCCTTGTAAGGCCACTTTTCTTCTAATACTACAGTTTACAATGTGCTAAAACATGGTCACTGCCCAGTTTTAAGAGTGAAACTACCTTTTCAAGACAATCCTTATATACTCAGAAGTACATAGGACAACAATTTCTCTCTAATATGCTCTGCGTTTAAAATTGCTGTAGGTGAAACAGCCTTTTCTAGACTGGGACCTGCTACCTGGAACCACCTTCTTACATACATCAAAAGTCTAGAAATTAATAAAAGCTTCCAAGATGTAGTAAAAAGCATCTCTTTACTGAATCTACCTGCAACTGTTACCATGACAGTAGTTAGGTAACTTATCATCCCATATTATGAATTATAGAATACATTTAAGAAACTTCTCTCAAACTCTTAATGTGGATTTTTCATGTACATATAGGAGTCTGTATATTGTACATATGAGTGCATTTTATTTTATACATATCTTAGCTTGCATTTTTTTTGTGTGTGTGTGTGTGTGTGTGTGTGTGTGTGTGTGTGTGTGTGTGTGTGTGTGTGTGTGTGTGTGTGTGTGTGTGTATATATATATATTTTTTCTTTTCTCAATGCAGTCTGACTGGATCAGTTAATCTTACTAATCTGCATTCAATCTTACCATAATGTTTTGAATATCACTTTGTTCATATTTCGTATGTAATATTGTTGACTGAGCGACCATGATGGATATTCTGCTCTTTGAGCTCAGGTTTTTGTCTGAAAAGGGTCAACAGACCAGTCCACTTACCCAGTGAACAAATAGAAAATATATAAAATAAATTAAAATGGACTTTTCACAGTTAGGCCAGCTGGTCAGTACAATGTAAATTAACAGGATACTGTTTGTCTTTAATACTGGTCTTTGCACTGTGCTGTGCAGTTGCTTTATTTTCTTAAATTAAACACTGAGGGAAAACAGGAATGCAGCTGTTAGGATTGCTGTCACAGTGGCTTGGTTCTCGAGTTCATTTCTCAAATGGGGTGACTGCTTATCCTGCTGGTGCCCGTATGGGTTTCACTGACTGTTCTGTATTTTTTTCCAAATCTCACATGATATAGGTGATTCACCAATCCTCTTAGTTTTCTGTAAGCGTGCATGCAGAGTGTGTGTGTGTGTGTGTGTGTGTGTGTGTGTGTGTGTGTGTGTGTGTGTGTCTGTGTGTCTGTGTGTCTGTATTGCAATGAACTGCCATCCCATCTATGGTTAGTTTCTCTACATTACACTCACTGAATTCAAGGATAATCTCCTATTAATAAAATCATGGTTTTGTTTTTGTACTCTCATACAAGAAAAAAAATGAAAACAAAATATAAAAGAATCAACAAGCATTTATCAATGTCAAATGTTGTCTTACATTGAAACCAGTTTGCCTTACTAATGGTTAAAGATATATGGTCAAAAAATGAGAAAGTATGACACACTTAACAAGCATTTTATATATCCTTTGTAGAACTTTTTGCTGGGTAATTTTATCAGGTTGTATTTATATGACTAGGAGAAATTTGGCTATGGCATTGGGAAACTTCCCCTACTCCTGGAGATTACTAATTGGAGCCAGACAACTGTTACCAATGATCAGGAAATCCAAGATGGAAGATGTTGGTGATGCTGCCATGGAGATGCAAAACATAGAGTTGGAGAATGAAAATAATGGCAGACATTTTGTAGAAATTAATATCATAGCATCAGGAGGTCTGGATGATACTGCCTTGGAAATTATGCTAAATGAGGAAGACCAGGAAGAGTCAGAGGCTTTGCTATGGACCATTTCAGTAGGAAAGCTTTTGTGAGGTGACAGGAAGGGAAACAGAGCTAGAAGTGACGGAGGAGAAGGGGCATGTCTGAATGATGGAGTAATTGGTTTTAAGGGTATATCTTGTTTTGAATGACAACAGAAAGGAGCTGTAGATGAGTTAGAAAGGGACAGAAAGGGAACATATGCAGCTGCTGTTGTAGGAGACCGGAATCAAATCAGTCTGGTAATGTGGCAGAAGTGCAACAGTGAAATTCAACACTGGCAAAGAACTAGTGAAAAGACCTCTGGTGAGGATAAAATCAAAAGAAGAACCATTAATAGAGAGGTGCTTTGTTTTAGACACTATAATTATACACTTAGACATTGTAATAATGGATATAATAGCATTAATTCATGTAGGCAATGAGCCATTTTGTGAAGTGACATTTGAGACATTTATTTTAGCAGGAAAGAGTATGAGTGAATGCAAAAAAAAAACAAAAAAAGCTTAAAGACTTTGTTTGGGAGACTTATTCAATTCAGAATTTAAATTTACATAAAGTGAATAAACATTTTTTTCAATGTTTGTCATTATGTGCATAAGATTAAAACGGTTATGGATGAAAGAAAAATATGGATGGATAGTGGCAGAAAAAGCTGCAGCCTGCTCCTAATGTGGTGATAGTCAATGGGAAGAAAGGAGGTATTAAATACTGTCTCTGCCTAAATCTTTCTTTTTTTCAGTGGGGGGGGGGGGGTTGTTTCACTTAATTCAAGTATGTTCTAAAAGAAGTTTTGGACATTGTGAGAAATGTGGTCATTCTAGAAAAAAAATGTAAGTGAAAAACATTTTTGGTTTGACTGACAATTAATTAAAGAGGGCAGAGTTGAGGAGGAAATTAATGATAAATAGGAAGTTGAACAAAATGAAGGTAATGAATTTAATGACGAAAATGAAGAGGATGTTGAAAAGAATAGAGTAGAAAGTGAAGAAATATATAAGCAATATGTATATAAGTAGGAAGACAGAGGCAATATATCAACAGTAAATAAGACTTTGGTGTTGGAAATTGAGGATGATGGAGAGGGAGAAGAAAGGAATGTAGAAAACAAATTGAAGGTTCAATGAGGGGATGGGTAAGAAGGAAAAAGAACAGAAAATATGGAGTTAAACGTGTAAAAAGGAAAAAGGTTAACAAATGTGCTATCACTAAATATAAATAGTATAAAAAACGATGTTAGAAGGATCATGATTTTTGAATGGTACATAAGAATGAAGTTTAAAATGATGTTGGAAATAGAGATGGTCTAGATGAAAGATGAGGATTTGTGAGCTGGAACTGTAGTTCTTTTTTTAAATGAAGAAATTAAGGTACTAGACAATAGTGGTGATAACAGGAATAGCTATAATATGTGATGTGAGAAGGAAGTCCAGAATTTTAAGATTAATTATGATTTATGCATATATGAATGTAAGTGAAAGAATACTAATATAGTGATGTCTGGGTTTTTCAAAAAACAAGTGTAAAGAACAAGAGAGATGTTTGATATTCACTCTTCAGGCAACAGCACTCTGGTGTTTCTTGTTCACAGGTTCATAGATTGGTACTAGGCTATCGGCCCTAGGGCCTATACAAGCCTAGCCATAATTCCCTGGCTATTTCTTCCCATAATATTTACTTCACTGGACCCCTGTCTAGCAGGGTGACTGACATGATCCCCGGGGTGAATTTCATATCTCCCATCCAATTATCAAGGTTCCTTTTGAAGAAGGCCAAAGAGGTGCTCTGCTTGACATGTTTGGGCAGTCTATTCCAGAGTCTGGGGAGTCTCTGGGTCAGGAACCTATCCATCCAGCATGTACTACTTGTGCTGTGCTACTGGAAGAGAAGGATTTCTGAGAAGACTATCCCCTTCTGGCAACTGTGATCTCCTTAGCTCAGATAAGGCACCCTTTGTATTATTTTATTCCTCCCCCTGTCTTTTCTATCAGTAGTGTGTGTGTGTGTGTGTGTGTGTGTGTGTGTGTGTGTGTGTGTGTGTGTGTGTGTGTGTGTGTGTTTGTGTTTAAAAACAAATTCAGCTTTGCAGTACTTTATTTTCTGTTCACAGGCAGGATTATATTGTATATATTAATCTGCATACTAGTTTTTCAAGGGTTTATAATCTTTTCTAAGTGTTTATGGTATTCATGAAATACTTCACAGACTTTTTGTACTGGGGCCATTTCAGTGAAGTTCTGCTATTGCCTCATACTGCCATAATTATGAGTAAATCGTGTCTATTATTTCAGTTAATTTAAAGCATTATTTTAAATATTTTGTCAGGAAAACTTACTGCCCTCAGAATTTTATATTCATAGTTGCATGTATGTAAGTGAATGGTATAATTTGACAATATCTAAAATTATTATTTTTTCATTTAAATAATGATTTTGGAGCCATTTTGTTTCGAAAGCATTTCTGGCAAGAATTTTCCATTAAGTTTTTAAGTAATTCCTTGTCAAAATTATTTTATGATGTCTATACTATTTCGGACTAATTCTAGCCTTTACTTCTTACATGTGGAGCCTTTTTGGGATATGTACTGGCTCCATTTTTTTATGTAACATTCATCATAGGAATTTTTAAGTTTATTCTTAATTCCTTGTCTAAAGGGAGGTTATTATTTTTGGGCTGTTTATAGCCTTTATTTTTTTATTTTGTGGTCCTTTGGGATGTGTATTTTTGCTTGGTGCTGGATTACTGAAATTGCTACAATTTTTCATAGTGCAGTATTCAGCACAGTAGCCCTGTTGAAGTACATTTCAGTTTAGTATTTTAAGGGAGAATAGTGGGTTTTTTGTATTTGGATACTACGCTATCTGTGCACCCAGTATTTGGTATTATTCTGGCTATAAATCTGTCCCCTGACTGGATGGACTCTGATAGAGTGCCCCTCCCCACCATCTACCCCTTAGGCAACTAAAACTTTTACTAATAAATCACAAAATTTGCCTTAATCCATAGCTTGTGACTCTGTGTAACCATAGCCTGTTAAACCACTTGTCTTTAAGTCCATGGCCCCTAGCTGGGGTATTGTACCACAACTGTGTGTGACATGATGACACTAGTGTCAGTCAAATTCTACTGGGCTATTCCATTGCCTGCTTAAGGTATGGGATAACTAAACTCTTTAGGTGCAGGGGAAGTCTGGGGCACAGATTCTCTTTTCAGAATTGATACATCTCCCCCTAGGGATTCTCCCACATGCATAAAATAAAATTGTTTTTGAGCAAAAGTATCTGTCTCTTTTTTTCCTGCTGTTTGGACAATTGATTACGGGGTGCATACCTTGGTTATAATTAATGCTGCTGCTTCCATCACCATTCTGTCTTCCTTGGATTCTGATTTGGTTGGGAGCCCATGTCAGAATCCAGCTTGCTGCTCCCAAATTCAGCAGGGATTTTGATCTTTTGGGCACCAGTAGTGAAGACCTTTCCTCCACTGATCCTAGCCTTGGAGGAGCATTGTTAGGAAAGCATGTAACTATCCTCTGCTTTTGCAGGCTCTGACTATAAAAGTGTTTATATATATATATATATATATATATATATATATATATATATATATATATATATATATATATATATATATATATATATATATATATATATATATGTGTGTGTATATTTGTGTGTGTGTGCGTGTGTGTGTGTGTGTGTGTGCATATATATATATATATATATAGCAGAAAGCTCTCATTTGTATATACAAAGTCAAAGATGCCATTTCTCACAATATTCTCTTTTCTCCAAGGTACGGCAATCTTGGAGTTGGTATATATAAGTTTGGTGGGGGGTGCAGAGGAGCTTGTACCCTTGCAAAAACATTTTAAGAAGAAGAGCAATTTTCAAGATTTGTTTTTCTGCAGGTTTTCTGTCTTTATTTTTTTTTTTGGCTTTTCAGCACTCAGCATTTTGATTACTTACATTTCAGTAGGGAGCCTTTTTCCTTCTCCCTAAATCAGAACTATCATGGAGAGTGGAGTTGGTCCCATCCTTTTTCTAAGATTTGTGGTGTGTGGTCTGTACTATGGGATTTATGTTTGCCCTTTGCACTTTCCACTATGCAACAAATGTTTGCCAAATGCCATTCATTTTTCCCCCAGTATTTGGAAAACCTGTGAATTCCTGTAGAGTAGGTTTACAGGTACTTGGAATCACTAGAGTAGGTCTCAGCATCCTTCTTCTAGCTATTGTTCAACATGAACTTTCAGAAGTAGTTTAGCACCTTCATAAAGACAGATCTTACTGGGTTGCTTAATCGACTCCTGCTTAATAATGGCCTTTCTTTCTGAATGGATTCTCCAAGAGAAAAGTCACTTTGGCAGAGGATCCATAATAATAATAATAATAATAATAATAATAATAATAATAATAATTCTTATACATAATGTATCCTTGCTCCTCCTGCTACCACAGGCCTGTCTTTTCATGAAGAAAATTCTTGGGAACGTTCAAAAATGTTGAACCTAGCACTTTCATTGCCCAGAATTCCAGTTGCCAGGGCTTCCTTTCTTCAGACAAGTGTTTTGGTGATAGACAAAACAGTTAACCATTTTTCTATGACTTTCTTTCTCCCCTCTGTGGTCAGTGCTAATGTGTATTAATAGAGTTGTCACTCTTCATTAGGGGAACACTGTCAATGGGAAGGCAATTGCTAGTCACTTGTGGGCCCAAGGACACATGGAAGCATATCTGTATCTGGAGCTATTGATGATGGTTCACACCTGTAAAGTCCTTAACCACCTTTGGAGTCTGGTCCTTCTATGGTAGTTTCGGACTTCACATCAGCCATGTGGTACCTTAATATTCTTAGGGGTATAAGGCTGACAAATTGCCTGGAGAGCTGGCTTCTTTACATATTCTCAGACTTGTCATGCATCTTCCTTCCTGTTAGAGTAGTTCATTATGACAAGCTTAGCAGATCTTTGGCAAACATGTACAAGTAAAATCTCAAAACGATCATATTCCAGGATCTAGTCCAGATGTGAGGAATGTCTCAAATAGATCTGTTTGCCTTCATTCAAAACAGACAGTTTTTGATGTTCTGTACCAGATATTTTTCTGCCATGCTTGGAGGACAGAAACATTCTCATTTCCCTTGATGGGAATGTTCTTTTTCAGTTTAATGAACCAGTTCTTTTGGGTTTCTAATTCCATGACAGGAATGGACCCCATTTCAAAGTCAGGGTATAATTAAAGTTCATAAAATTAGTATTGTTTTGATCTTTGCTGCTACCAAACCTGTAATGTGCCCAGAATTGACTTCTTCTGTGGTCCATATGAAGTTACATATGTTGGTAGCATATCTAAATACAACAGTAAATTCTTTTTTATGAGACCCATTACTCCTACTGCTATTGGAACTGCCTGTGGATCCTTTTTTCACATTGCTCTCACTTCTGCCTGCAAATCCTGGCATTTTATGACTTTGTGTGTCTCTTTATGTAAGGCACTGTAATCACTGGGTGTAGCAATTTCAAAGATCAATGCTACTTTTATCTTCTTTTCATGAACTACTATATCTGGTTTACTCGCATCTGTTTCCTGAACTGTTGGTAATGGTGATCCCATGTGATATAAACCTCATCATTTTCTATAATGCTTTGTGACTCATCTTTCCAGTGCTTCTCAACTACTTCAATATTGTAATGTTTGCACAATCCTCAGTGCAACAGTCTTGCCACATTATTATGTTTTTCATTATACAGGCCCTCTGCACGAGTGTATCACATCCAGGAACAAGATGTGTGACTGTTTCCAGTTCTGCTTTACAGAACCTGCATTTGTCTGTTTCTTTCACATGTTCAATGGACTTTGTAAACCAACATATATGTAGTCCACTATCCCTGTCCACCATTATTAACCTTTCATCTCTTGGTTTGAATTCACCTGTCCTTAACCATTCCTGCATCAAATCCTGATGAGTATGAGATTGTTATAGGAGATCTCTGTACTTGCCACAATCTTTATGCCTTTTCCACAATTCTTTCCCTCTCATCTGATCCTTCTCCTAATATTATTTCTTTTGTTTTTTGTACATTCAGTTGCTGCCTGATGTTTGTCTATGTCTGGTTTGATTTCCATTCTCACTTGACAGTGGTATGCTTCTGCTAAACTAAGCAGGGGAATCATCTTGGACATCTTCTCATCATGTTTTAAAACTTTCAGTATAGTTGGATACGGTGAGGTCAGCAGATATGTATGCAATCCCCCGACTACAGATCTCTACATATAATCAGTTTTGAAGAGGTCCATATCTCCTTCAGAACAAGGAATATATAATTGTGGTACACATGGATTTTTATATATCATCTGATAAGCATGAAACATATTTCTTGTTTTCCTGTCCAACTGATTCAGTACCTTTTGGGACCAATCAACCACCCCAAAACTGTAAGTTAGAATGGGAAGAGGAACTCCTTTTATCTCTTTGCCTTTACTCCAAGAAGTCAGGGCTGTTTTCACTATTAATTGTAGTCTTTTAAAATATTCCTTACTGAGCTTTGTTCACATTTGTTTATGTTTTATTGTTGATCCTTCAACAGATTTCAAATATGTATAAACTCCATCCTGCTCAAGTTACTTTATATCACATTCCTGACCCAGATTGATATTTTATTGATACTGCAGCTTTCCTGCTTTAAACATTGATTTTGCTTATTTATCAAGACCACATGACATTCTTATATCATTTGAGAAAGTTTTAAACACTTGAAGTTGTGCCTTCAACTCCTCATCTGATGAACTGTGCAATTTTAAGTTGTCCACAAAAAGTAGTAAACTGGTTGTTTTCTGGGAGCCAGACTGTAACCATGGTCTAATATGTTAAATAGACAGCTTAATGGGATAAAGGCAAGATAAAAAAGCAGCAAAAGAGATAAAGAGTTACCCTGAAATATTCCCCTTTGAATTTTTATCACTGGGATAATAATTCACCCTTTGTCATGGCTTAGGTGCAAAGTGATTTGCCACTGTTTCATGATCACTGTAATATAATTGAACAATATAGGGTGTATCTCTTACATCTGTAAACTGTAATTCATGTATGAATGTGGGATGCTTCCAAATTCTTTTTTTTTTTTTTTGTAATCTATCCATACCACACTTAGATTTCCCTCTTTTTTACAATTCTTTGTTATTGCTTTATTCAGCAACAAATTATCATGTGTTCCCTACGACTTCCTTTTTTATTATTTTGCTCTATTGCTATAATTGATTTTTTTTGCTAAATGACTATAAACTCTGTCTGCATCAATTCCAGGATATAATCTGTACATTGTCAGAAGGAAAGCAGTTGGTTTATAGTTTTTAGGATGGCTTATAGGTTCATTCTTAAGGAGGAGTATCATTTTTCATATTGTTAACCATATTGGTGCCTTTTGGGATGTGCATGTAAATAATTCTTACTCAGGGCTAAATCTATGTGTGAAGATGTTAATACTTTTAGCCAAAAGTTAGGTACTGCATCTGGGCCTGGTGTTTTCCATTTAGGAGCTTTTCTTAATTTTGTTTCAGTTTCTCTGGCTTTTATTTCATCTCAGTCAATATCCTCTACATTTGAACTCCTTATTGATTTTTTTTTTAATTTTCCTATCCATTCAACATCCTTGTAATGTTTCACAGGGTCTTTATAGATATTTCAGAAAAATGTGTCTATTTCTTCTTTTTCGGTGGTATTTATATTCTTTTTGTTTTATTTCACAGTTTTCTATAAAACTTTTTGAATCATCAATGAATTGTTAATTTTGTAGTTTTTCTTAATATTTATGACTTTTAAGTTTTTCTGCCTGTGCTGATATCTTCAGTTTATTGTTTGCAATAGTTGGTGATAGATCTGTTTTGATACTGCATGTTGCTTTTGCCACATCTGTCTTTCTAAATATTTTTGTTGATCTGTTCCATTTGATATTTTTCTGACTTAATTGCTTTATAATTTTCTCTATTTGATGTTTTCATGGTGGCATTTTCTTCCTTTCTTTTCCCTTATTGCTCTATGCTTTTGTGATAAGACTTCACTTATTAATTCAGCTGTTTATTTCTGTTGTATCACATGAATTTCTCCTAATAGTCCTGATTACTGTGTTTATTTGTTTTATCAGACTTTCTGTAATCTATCTCTTTCATCTATCTTAATATGAGTATTCCTTTCTATTAAGTCAAGGAACTCTTCCCTTAGATTATTTTCTTCTAAACTGAGAGCACATTCTTTGCTCTCCATTTCCTGCGGGCATTCTATACAAAGTCACAGAACATCTTCCCTTGACTTATCCTCTTCAGCTGCATCCTGCATCATCTGCTGTTCCTTCATATGGGAACTCATTGGCCCATCACTCCACAGCATTAACAGTGTCAGAGTTCCCAGTGTTTCCTGCTCATTGCCTTGTTGTACAACCTCAACTGAACTTTTGTACTGGTTTCCTGCAGAAGTCTCCAGAGCACCATTGTGTGTTAAATCTTCAGATGTCTCCTGTTTTACCTGTTTCACCTTAATTTGGAGACTCATTGCTCCATCATACTGTGACATCACCCGTGTTGGATTTTCTACACAAAATCACAGGTAATACATAACTTCAGTTTCTAGTTCTTTAACTTCTCTATTATTAATCTTCTGTTCTACTTTTCCTCATTCTTTTCTTATTTTTTTGTGTTGTGAAAATATTCATGTGTGGGTGTCTTTGCCTGTATTTCTCTTCAAATATCTTTGAAGCTGCTTTTATTATTGACCAGTTTGGTTTTCTCCTTTGCACACACACACACACACACACACACACACACACACACACACACACACACAGACACAGACACACACACACACACACACACATATATATATATATATATATATATATATATATATATAGGTCTATGTCAGATGATTGACATTTCAGAAACTTGAAAAAATATTGAAGAGACCATATGATCGAGTTTCTGAAAACTCGAACATCAAAAAACCCCACAAAAATCTACTTTTTTTACATTTTTACAGTGGATCAAGCCCCCCTGCACCCCGACACCCCTGCAAATTATGCATACCAATTCAAGATCACACTACAGTGAGGAAAAGGGTACATTTCCTGATTCTCACTGTACCATGATCTCCATTCAAAATCTTCATGTTTTCAAAAACTCGATCATATGATTTTGACTAAATGTGTGAACACTCGATTAACTGATAGGGACCCATAAATCTATATCTATCCATCTCTCTGTCTCTATGTCTATCTATATATATATATATATATATATATATATATATATATATATATATATATTGTACCATATCAGATCTGTTTTTCTTTTCTATGTCCATGTTTCCTTTTTAAAACCTTTCAAAAATCTCTGAATGTTGTTCTTTAAATTTTTACATTTCCTCTGTCACTTCTTTTTCCAGGTTGTTCAAAGCTTCTTTGTCTAATGTTTTTCATGGATCTGTTGCATTAATGAATCCAAGTTTGCGTTTGAAGCTTTTGGCAGTTTTCTTGTTTAAGTATTTTCTTTCCACTAGTTTCTCTCTTAATCTTTCTAAGTATCTTCTATCTGGAAATTATGGGCTTCTTGCATAAAAGTAACAATACATAATTTCTTCCTTATCTTCAATAGTCCGCCCTATCTTTATGGCTCTTTTTTGTCCTGTCAGTTTTGTGTTTTTTTTGTGGACTGATACTTCCTTATATAATGGTGGTGGTGGTGGTGGTGGTGGGGTTGCATCCTCTCCCTGGGCCTGACCACACTCTGCTGTAGGATTCTCTCAATGCCTTGAGGATTCTATACTACAATTTTTTTCAGTCCTGGCATCAGTGTGTATGTCAGGATTGGGCACTTTTTTATCTGTACATCCAGCTGTCTTTTTGACTTTTAACTTACCTCTCACCATGATTCATGCTATATATCAGTGTCATCTTGGTGACATTTTGTGAAAACAGGGTCCATCACACAAAGGTATTCACCAAGACTTGAGGATAAAGTCAGTTCCAGCAATACTACTCTCCCTTTCTTGCTGATTTCATCATATCTCCATTTGGACCCAATGTTCCTATAGGAGTTCCACCCTTTCCACTGATTCTCAAGGGAATTTGGAAGGTTCAGTAAGAAATGCCAAAGTTCATTGCGGTGACTCCCTTTTAGCCCTTGGCAATCTTGGTTCTTTCTTTTAATAGTGTTAACCAAGGTCAATTTCCACTGACTTCCTCACAATCTGGATCTGTTCATGCAGTCTCAATGGTGACCCTGATTTGATGAAACTTCAGTTAACAACCTGGATGATTCAGTTTTGATTCTGTTTAGCCCACTTGCCTTTTTCTTTTTGAGGATTGTAGCAGATGTTAAAAGGAAGCCAGAAACTTGCTACTAGAAAATCTTAGGTTTTCATAAGGGATGAGTATTTATACTTGGTGCCTAAATGGAAGCAGGGGCTTCATTGCAATTAATTTCCCCTAGTCCTGAAATTTTGGTGTCGGCTTCTTCAGGATGGCATAGCATATGTATCTGTTATGGTGCATTTATTGACCATCTCTGTATGTCTGTCTGTGGATCCTGTGTCTTCTCATTCTACTTTGTTTTCTTCTAGGTAGACGTAAGAAGTGCTTTTGATAATGATGATGAAAACTGTCATCTCCAAATTTACATCGAGTAATAGCTCACTGTTGGCTGTAGAGCTGCAATACTTCAGTCAGCAAAGGCAAACAGTAAACTACCATTCTAAGTGGATGAATTATATGAGGAGGTCATTAGCAATACCCAATTTTGAGGGTGAGATTTCTCAGTTTATTAGCTTATACATGCAAAAGCCTGCAGAAAAACAAAAATGTTCAGAATGCTGGGCATCCAAATCTCTAACAGCTAACATTATAATTTAGGAAATATAATGCCTTAGTAAATGTGTAATAAAGGTGATGGAGTTAAGTAACATTAAACTCACTTAGATATGATAAGCTATTTAAAATATCCTCAGTACAGTGATTTACAGTTCTGCCCACCCTTTAGCACCTAGGATCACTTCCAAGGTTATCTGCATAACTATTTTATTTCTTAAGAATATTCTGTTATAAGTGTACTTGAGTATATGTACTAAACTTTTATTTCTCTAACAGATATGACTTGTGCTTCTTACTTACATTTCATCTTTGATACAAAAGCAGGTGTTAAAGTTACCATATTTAATTAAATAATTGTTAACTAGGCGGGTGGACTGATTCAAAGACTTTTCTTGGACTCGTTAAGTGAAGATGTTATCTAATGACCACATTAAGTGAATGCACTGGGAATACAGCAATAATTTACACTACCAGAGAGTGAAGCCTAAAACCTGTCCATAATTACCTGGTGTACTTTCTTTACAGTGCCTCAGTATATTTGCATGGGGGTAGCATTGGTGTTCTCTTTTTTGCCACTTTACCAGCATTACTCATTCTTGTGTATCTCATTAGGTTTTCCTGCTAAGACATGTCATCCAATATTTTGTTATGGAGCCTTGTCTCTAAACTGTATGTCAAGCTGCCAGCTTGATTAGGTTTTCTTAGAGATTAGCAGCCTGGTTCAGTATGCCACCTCTGAACACATTTTTGTTTCTAGTTATCTATCTATAAAATATGAAACAGCATTGGATCACTCAGGAATTGTTGTTTCATCTAATTAATTCCTTGCCTTTCCTTAATAAAATTACCCATTCAACACCCTCTGAATCCTACTAATAAGCCAGTTCTCTTCTTCTTCTGGTTAGGGGTTGCCACAGTGGATCACCGTCGGCTCATGATTGGCAGTGGAGTTTTACAGTGTCAAGTTGCCAGCCCAGCACCCAACCTTCCACAGGAGGCACACACATGCACGCACTCATGCCTAGGGCCAATTTAGTGTGTCCAATCCACCTATAGCATGTCTTTGGGATGTGGGAGGAAACCAGAGAACCTTGAGGAAACCCATATGAACACAGGGAGGACATCAGACTCTGCACAGAAGGCACCCCAGTTGAGGATCGAACCAGAGAACCTCTTGCTGTGAGGCAGCAACGCTGACCACTGCACCACCGTGGCCACCACTAATAAGCCAGTTCTCTAATTTACCTTATTCCTCTTCAGTTTTCCTATCAGCCTTTTAAGCATTAGTGAACTAAGAGCTTTAATGAAATTCAGGTCGATCACATGCACCAGGTACTACTGGTCTTCTTCTTCTGGTCTTAATACTGAACCAGTAATGTAACCCAGCCATAAAACAGGGTAAATTTAGTCTTTTAGCTAGATTACAACTGACTGTCCTTAAAATAAATAATCAAGTCTACTAACGGGACAATTAAGCAATAGAGAACCTTTATTAAGTAACACAGATGCACACATTAGACATTCTGGAATAAGATTGTACATCTTTCATTTTGTAAAAAACTTTTCAGACATACACAAAAGGCCATACAGACAGTTCGTAAACACAATTAGAGATATCTGTACACCTTATTCATTTCAATACTCATCAACCAAGTTCACAAACTATAGACTAATTGCTATTCTCTGTGAGAGCTGCTCTTTCTGATGTTAGCTATGACTTTATTCTTTTGTTATATACCCTGTTAAATTATTGATTTGACCAGTGGGGTTTGTTTTTGGTGTTAGATCTGGGCTTACTTCTTGTAGGTATGGCAGCCTCATTGCAGCCATTTACATGTTTGTACAGGGTTTCTGTGGGTTTTGGGGAGCCATGACAAACTGTCACTTAATAGGATGTAGGTTGCTTAAGAATAGTTTCTAACTGTTACAGATTTAGTTGGGTTTTCAGGGTTGATTTCTATTTTGAGGGAGACAGCTATGTGGTTTGACCTCACCAATGAGGAAGTGACATGGGGGGAGGGGTGAAACGCTCTTCCATGTGTCCAGTATGTTTGCTTCTCTGGTTGAAAGGTGCACTATCTGGCCAAGAGTGTTTATACTGATAAACTCCAGGAAATGCTGTGGCTATGAGTTAGAGGTAGTATGCCCTTTCCAATCTATAGAAGTGTAGTTAAAGTCACCCATACCTAAGGTATTTCATTAGATGGTGAAAGTCTCTAGAAGGCCTAGATGAGATTTGTGAGCTTTGTGGATTATAAAGGATGGCCTGTAGCTGGCTAGGACATGGCAAGGAACCTTGTCTGTAGAGACTTTGACATGGATGAAGTCCAGGGCATCATCCTCTTTAGCCAACCTGGAGTTATATTTGTTGCTAACATGTATTGAGACACCTCCATCTTTAGCCACTGTCTCTGCTGCTGCTTGTCTAAATGTGTGGAACTCAATATAGACTTGCACTGATGGAGTACTTTCTGTAGCTTTAAACCAAATCTTGGTAACAGCATAGATGCCTACATTCTTGAAAGTGAAGAGAAGAGAACTTGTAGGGTGTGGAGTTTCATTTTTAGGCTCCTAACTTTGAGCAGCAGCACCTTAAGGTTGCTTTGAGGTTTTTTTTTTTTCAACTAGACGTTACCTTCTCCTTGACCAGCCAGGTAAGAGGGACTTCTGTGTATCATGCAACATAATCCACTATGATAAGAGTACTAGGTAAAGTGTTTGCTTGTCTTATAGGCCTTGTTCTTGGAGGATCATTGGGTGTAGGCTTATAGTTGTTGTAAGGTGTTGCTACTGGTGTGTGCTTTAGTGATTGCTGTGGATAAGTGCTGCTGTTTGACAGTTTAAGAGGTGTTTGAAGAAATGTCTTTTAAGTGCCTCAGCATAAGAAAGTCTATGTGTGTGGTGAGTGGTATGTATGAAGGATATAGTGTATGTGATCTTGACAACCTTGTTTGTAAATATGATTTTTGCCTTCAAAGAAGTTATGTATGTACATCTCTTGCTTATTATGTTAGTCTCATGAAGGTTTAAAACATTGTCTGAATACATAAGACAATTGCTACATTTTCTCAAGATGCCCATATCTAACAAGTTGGCCACACAAACATTAGGAAATTTCAAATCCATGATGTTAGGACTTGTATTAGGGTTTGGCTACAATTGTTTAGGGACTTGTTTTTTACAGAAGTCACCTGAGTGGTGTCTAGCATTACGTCCAGATGTTAGATAGTGCTATGATCTGATATTAACACTATTTGATGTGCTAAGTAGCTGCCCTACATTTACTTACATGCAAATCCTTTCTGTGTTACAGGTTAAGTCCTAAATACTAGCTTTATAGGTTTGTTACTATACAGAATACTGCTAAACACCACCATGTAGTAAGCAGTTCTGTACAAATGTGCCTAATTTATAGCAGACATAAAAAAGATGAAAACTAACTCTTATGCCCTCTGGCCAATAAATGAGTACACTTTGAGCTCCCTGGGGTGCTTCCCAACTCAGAACAATCAGGTAAATACCTTCTGCCACAAGATTGATTATCCTGGAACTTCTTAATGTAAAAGCAAAGGAAAAGTAGCTCCCAATGTGCAGATTAACACCAAAACAACTAAATCCCTAAAAAGTCCTCTGGTTGATGACAGTATCTCAGTTTAAGCCTCCCTCTGTGTTTCTCACCTTAGACAGACCACACTATCTTACTACTGCCACTAGAATAGCAGTCCCAGTCTTCTTAATGAAAAAAAATACTATCATTTGCCAAAAGTGAAAATTTGCCAACTAGCTACAACAAGTCATTGTCACTTTAAGTTACCTTGTGTGTTTCCCAACTTGGGCAGACCAGGCTACTTTTCTACTGCCACCAGAATTGCAGATCTAGTCTTGTTAAGGTAAAAACACACTTTAGTTAGCCACAAGTGAAACGGTACCAACAAAAATCTAACAATTTGCTATAAGTTGATTCAAAGGCAGATAAGCCAGCAAGGGGCAACAATTTCAAAGTACACTAACAGTCAAAGGGGGGGGGGGTCTTCCCAGCTTCTTCTGTCAGTAACCAGTAAGATAAGCAGTTAAGATGAAACTGGAAGGAGCTTCTAGGGCTGGGTATACAGAAGATGATACTTGGAGAAGCTTCCATGGCCAGATATATACAGTAGGGGCAAGCAGCTGAAAAGCTTCCAAGTTTAAAAGCACAACAGGAAAAGGGTGTGCAAATTGGGAACAAATACAAAAAAGAGCTAGTAAAAATGCAATAAAATGAGGGCCCACTTGGAACATCTAGGCCCAGCACAAAACCACTTGAAAAAGCACATATTTGTGTCCCAGAGACTCCCCCATCTATGGAATAGACTCCCTCTCCATGTCAAGCAGAGTACCTCTTTACCCCTTTTTAAGCGTAATCTGGATAACTGGATGGGAAATAGAAAATACATCCCTGGGATTCCACCTGTATCCCTGCTGGACAGGGGTATCGGGTGTTTATTTGTCTAGGCATGGGCTAAACTCTTGGCTAGGCTTATAAGGGTGAATAACCTAGTAACTTCCTATGATCCTATAGACTATAAAAATGTCTTAAATTAATAGATTTACTTCAGATAAAGAGCGAACACAACAGATAATTGCAGTGTTTAAATGTAGTTTAAATGTACTTCTCTGAATGCAAGATGTAGTCCAAATGCTTTTTTATTTTCAAGCTTCCAAGCTTCCAGCAGTCCCAAGACTAAGATGTCTGACTGCTTGTGTAATGTAAAATACCAGGAGGTGCTGGATTAATTACCACAAGCTGTAGTTACAACTCAGACAACTGGCCATAGATGGCTTTTTGTTTAATCCATTTAACAGCTCAGAAAAATAAAAATGGATACTGTTTGAAAAGTGAGTAAAATACAGAATTAGCTGAACAATACTGATAATCCATGTAACAGTTTAGAGAAATAACAATGGATACTGTAAAACCCAAATCAGTGTATAGTTATAGCTTCAGATTCCGAAGAGAGCTAGCAAAAATGCAATACAGTAAAATGAGGACCCACTCACAACACCTAGGCCCAAAAGAGAAACCACTTGAGAAGCATTGCAGGCTATAACAATGCCTTAAATTAATAGCTTTATATTCAGATAAAGAGCCTTAAATTAATAGTGACTTCAGATAAAGAGCAAATACAACACACACAACTAATTTCCTTTATCCTCCTTGTACCTTCTCCCCTCCTTCCTTTCTTTGGGTTGCTCTAACTCTTCACCTTATCTTTCTATGTCCTAGATTTTGAACAAGGCCTTACAGTAATAGATATTCTTATGTAAAACCAATCTATACATACTGATGATATTGCACTGCATATGCCTCCCTGTATTTAAAACAAATCATATGCAGCCCATGTAACGGTTATTTTTAATCAGAACTATTTGTAAACTATGTAACTGATGTTAAAGATATCTGAATAATGGAACTGTTTCTCATGAATGAAACTGACTGTAAATTATGAAGTATTGCAAATGATGTCCATGATGTCTTTATAATGGAGCTTTTTTCTCCCAGGCCTCAACTGAAAAACGACACTGTTGAGCTGGACTTTCCCAGTAAACAAATGCCAATAAATAAATAAATAAATTTAAAAATGGAATCATTGCATTCTTATAGGTTCATATGTGTTTACTAGGCTAATTTTTAAGCTCACCATGCATCCCAAATCTGTAACAAATTCTGGTACCCTTGATTTACAGGTTGCCTGTGTCCATTACAGATGTAGGTTCATAGGTTCATAGGTGCTTAATTCTACATTTCTACAAACCCTAAATAGTCTTGCTCCCCTCAGACTCAAAAGAGTCAAATCTAAACATGTCTGCTTGGCTATCTAAAGCCAGAAAGCAACTCATGTCCACCAGGGATAGTGCATGGAAAACCTGGCAAAAAGATAAAACATCCACCAACCTCAATCATTATAAACATCTTTGAAATCAAACCAAACGCTTAGTTACCAAAGATAAACAACAATTTCTATCTATGCAAGACCAGAGTAAACAAAAATCCCCAAAAATTCTGGGGAACCATTAATTCCCTACTCCACCCAGGCACTAATAACACTCCATGCCCAAACCCAGATAAAACCTCCTCTTAGCTAGTGATACTCTTCAATACATATTTTATTGTTACAATCACTAAACTTACAACCTCCTTCGCACCTATCAACCCTGACACTACTGAACCCCCACCAACTCACAATCCTTCAACCCCCTACCCTACTTCACTCTATCACCCATTCCTACATCCATCATCCACAAACACCTCCTCAAACTAAAATCTTGTACAAATGTTCCTGATAACTTAACTTGAGAATACCTAAAACTAGCTGCCCCTTCCATTGCTTGCCCTGTCAGCATCCTACTCAATAGGTCTTCAAGAATCCTGCTTTCCAGACATCTGGAAAAAAGCATTTGTCATCCCTTAGCACAAAGGCGGCAATAATTCTGACAACTCAAACTTCCATCCCATAGCCATACTCTCCCCATCTCAAAAATACTTGAAAAATGTATCCACACCCAGCTCTTAGATCACTTAATTAAACACCAATTAATTTCTCCCACTCAACACATATTCTGACCTGGCCATAGTACCAGCACTGCCCTTATTTCCTTATTAGATATAGTCAGTAAAGCTCATGATGCTGGCTCCTTAGTCTCAGCTCTCTTTCTCGATCTTTCTAAGGCATTCAACACCATTTCACATTCTCTACTAATTACCAAACTCTCCAACCTAGGATTATCCCCCCCACCCTTCAATAGTTTACCAATTACCTCAATAATAGACAGCAATCCACCAAATGGCAACACTCCTCCTCCCCCTTCATTCCTACAAATGCAGGTGTCCCCCAGGGTTCTATACTGAATCCCCTCCTTTTCAGCATATTCATCAACAACTTCCATCAAACTCTAACAGATAGCTGCATCATCCAATATGCTGATGACTCACCTATAATCTGTTCCTTTAAATCTCTCACCAAATTACAGCATCTGAACCAAGAAGCGTTCAACTTGACTGAGATCTGGATGTCCAAAAATCACCTAGCCTTTAACCCCCCAAAAAACTAACTCTTATTATTGACCCCCTCAAAGACTAGCCATATAGACAAATCTCAGTTTACTGTTACCTCCCAAAATAACATTATCTTAGAAGTTGTCCCTAGTACAAAACTGCTAGGAGTCATCATTGACAACAATTTCACTTTCGAACTTCATATTCACAGTAACATAAAGAGAACACATCAAAAGCTGGGTGCCCTATACCAGCATAACTACTTCCTCAGCCTCTCCACCAAAAAGGACCTAGCCTCCTCATTTCTTCTCCCTACTCTGCTATATGGTGCACCCATGGCTCACCAAAACGACCAAACAAAAAATCCTCCAAAGAAATAAACAATGGGCCAAATGGCGCTCAACAAAAAGCTCCTCAGACCACCTGCAATTCAGAAAGTTTAGAAATGAAACAAAAAAAGCCATATTAGCCGATAAAAGAAACTACTACCACCAACTACAACAAACCAACCAAAATAATCCCCAAAAATTATGGCGAGGTATCAATAACCTCCTACACCCTGGACGCCAAGTACCTCTCTCCTCTGGCTCTGATGACAACAATCCCATCCAAGTAGCTGACTCATCTAATACTTTGTTGACTCAAACCATACAATCCCTAGCCAACCAGCTATCCCCTAGCATCCCAGGCTCTGCCACAACCTTTACCAATAATTCTCATCAATTTCATTTTCAGCCAGTGCCCACTTCACTTATCTGTAACCTCATACAGAAACTTAAACCCACTACTCTATCTGCTGATAAATTACCTGCAGAATACCTGCAAAAGCTGCTAAAGTCATAGCCTACCCCATATCCATCCTCATTAACAGAACTATTTCTGAAGGATCTATTCCCTAATCTGGAAAGTCTCTCACATAATTCCTGCATAAGGGAGGTAACTCCAAAGAGTTGTCCAATTATAGGCCCATAGCTATTCTATCTCCTTTGGCAAAAATAATGGAGAAATGTATACACATACAACTGTTAACCTACCTACTGATCACAATTTATTAGCACCCTGTCAACATGGCTTTAGACCATTTCATAGCACCACCTCTGCTCTCTTATCCTTCACTAACCATATTAACAGCAATCGTAATATTGATACTCAATCCTCAGCTGTTTTATTGATCTGTCCATAGCATTTGACATGGTGAATCACCACCTCCTTATAGACACTCAAAACCTGTCATTGGACAACCATACTATACAGTGGTTCCATTCATACCTACATAACAGGCAACAGGCTGTACTATGGGAAAATACTTTATCTTCCCACGTCCCAGTCACTCTAGGGGTCCCACAAGGATCCATATTAGGCCCATTACTCTTCTCCATCTTTACAAATTACCTTCATTCTGTAATTCCTCAAGCTGACTGTATCCGCTGCTTCTCAATCAGAACTTCAGTCACTAACCCAAATGACCTTTAGTACAGTTGAAAACTGGTTTCCTTAACCCCAAAAACAAAAATGCTACTATTTACCCAGAACCTCCCCACTTAACTTTACTATTACTTCAAATGATGGAACTATAATATCTCCGAACCAACCACCAAACTACTCGGGTACTAATAGATAACAACTTGTCCTTTGAACCTCACATTAATAACACCATAAAAATAGTAAACAAGAAACTAGGTTGGTTACTATTGCTCGTACTCCACCTCATCTCTACCTTGCTCTATGCCTCCCCTCTATACCAAAATATGTAGAAGTAATCTGAGTAAACTTACATCCTCCTACAACAATATTGCCAGATTTGCAGCTGGGTCCTCCTATAGAACTCATCACTGTATCAATCTGAATCAGTTAGGATGGTTAGAGCTGCCAAATTTAATACTTTTCAATCAATTAATAGTAGCCCATAAGATCCTGTATTTACCTCAAAATACACCCATACTTACATCCCTAGTCATCCCCTATAATAACCTTAAGACCTTACAGCTAACAACCTACTTGTACAAATATCAAAATCCAAAAACTTAGCTGGTGACACCTTGTTCTCCAATACAGTAGGTAAAGCCTGGAACATCCTCCCAAGGCAGCTAACCTCAATATCCTCTGTCAGCTTATTTAAAAGCAAGCTTAAACCCTACCTCAAATCACACTGGCTATGCCCCTGTGTTAACCCAGACTAAGTACCTAACTATTAACTAGACTCCCACAATTCCTAGCCTATCATGATCTTGTGTTGTCTCACTAATTTTTAGTGAGCTTAACCTTCCTTAGGATTTTTTCTCATGTAAATAAGTATATACTGTGGAATGATCAAACACCTTCATATAGTATCACAACCTATGTGTTAAATAACACTAGAAACCCATCCTTGTTTGCTGTTCTTCTATACTCTATCTATTGATCTCTAGTGTTTTTCTTTCTTAGGTTTTTGTGAGACCTTAGTATCTCTTCATAAATTACTAGGTGCATCTAATTCTGTAATATGTTATAAAGATTTGTACTACACCATTTCTAATACAAATGTATTAGTCTTATTCATCTATTCTTAGATAAAATTTTCCTTTTTCCTACTGAAATATAAAATATATAATCTTAGGCTTGTACTATAATTGTTAAAACTTATGTACCAAATTATACTGTTATTGTCTTTGTCTTGACCTTTTATGTTGTTGTAATTTGTGGAGCTTTTCTCCCCGGGCCTCCACTGAAAATGGACATATATCCAGCTGGACTAGCCCGGTCAACAAATGTAAAATAAAAATAAAAATAAATAAAAAATCTTCACCAACCTACAATCCTCCCTAAAAAGTAAACTTGACTCCTGCTACAATAAAATTGCCACATTTGCTACAAACTCTAAATATTCCACACACCACTGCTCTTCTCTGCGACAACTCAATTAACTAGAATCTCCCCACCACCTCACATATCTACAATTAACTACAGCCCACAAGTTAATCTTCCAACCAGAAAGCTGCCCTTCCCTGTCATCCTTACTGACCACATACCACCCCACTCACCACCTCAGGTCAGAAAACAAAATGTTGCTGTCTGTAGTGAAACCCAAACTCTCAGTTGGCAAAATGCTATATTCCTATGTCGTCTCCAAGCTATGGAACACTCTTCCTCCCTATCACAGAATGATCAGCAATCCAGCCTTCTTCAAAAAATCCTTAAAATTGCATCTCTTCTCTCAATGGATATGTTCCTGTTCCTTACCAAACACCTAAACACCTGATTTCTCACTCTAGGTTCCTATCACTACCTACCTCCATAAATATTTCCACCTATTCTCTTCTATTTTCCTCCTGCTTCTCTTTCCCGCCTATTTCACACTTCCATCTCAATCTTTTTCCTCCTGCTTGGTACTTGTATATCTGCACCCCTGTCCTTCTAGCCTCATACTACTATATACCCCTATCCTGCACATATCCCATAAACTTCCTTATCTTCCTTTCCTGCTCACTACTATCTATTTACTTTGCCATATCTACTATTTCACCATCACACTGTACCTTTCCACTTTCTCCATTTGCCACATATCTACCTCCCACCTTGCATCCACCTTTGATAGAAGTTAATATGCTAATAGTTGGTGTGCATTAGAAGTTAATATGCTAATAGTTGATGTGCATTAGAAGTTAATATGCTAATAGTTGATGTGCATAATCTCTGTTACACATATGCTGTTGACAATTGCTTTGTAAAGATTTTCTATGTATCAACGTTGTTCATTTCTATTTTATTGTCTATTGTATACAATTTTGCTTTGCTATGTATATTGGAGAGCTTTTCTGCCTGGGTCTCCACTGAAAATGGGCTCTTCTTTGACCCAGTGGACTTTCCCAGTCAACAAATGCAATAAATAAACAAATTTACTAGGCTAACAACCACAATGGCCTTTTTAAGCCTAGCCATGTATTCCAAATCTCTGACAAGTTCTGATACCCTTGATAAGTGCAAGCATAGGCCTGGGAGATGAATCATTTACAGGTTTCTTGTTTGCATCAGAGACATAGGTGCCAAACAAGGGATGAATTTCCTATCCAATTGTTCAAGTTGCACTTGGATTAGGAAGGAACTCTGCTTCACATGGATGGGGAGCCTGTTCCATAGACAGGGTAGTCTCTGGGATACATACCTATCTCTCCAGCAGGTCCTATTTATATCACAGGCAAGGTTTAAGTCTTTAGAATGGGTAATTCTGGTACTGTTTGTTTTGTTGATATGCAGGAGGTCCATCAGAGTGGGGTCTGACAATGCCCTGTATGCCAGGCATAGATCTCCCCTCAAAATCCTGTAGGACACAGAATACAGGGATAGGGCCTTGAGGGCCTCAGGGTCAATAGCCTAGTAACTTAGTAACATAGGTCCCAAGCCAGGAATGAATTTCCTGTTCCCCATCCAATTGTCCAAGTTACACTTGAATTGGGTTAGGGAGGAACTCTGCTTCACATGGATGGAGACCCTGTTCCTGAGATGGGGTAGTCTCTCGGATACATACCTGTCTCTCCAGCAGGTCCTATTTATATCACAGGCAAGGTTTAAGTCTTTAGAAAGGTTAATTCTGGTGCTGTTTGTTTTGCTGTTGTGCAGGTTAATTATGGTGCTGTTTGTTTTGCTGTTATGCAGGAGGTCATACTTGCTGGATGATTTAATCAAAAACAATTATCTGTTTGAATGTACTCAATGTGGGTCACTTCTAAATATAACAATGATCTACTTACTAGCATCTTTATAAACTGTAGCAAGTTAAATGAACTATTAATCATTCTTGAAGCACAAAAAAAAAGATGGAGTACATGACTAGTTGTACCAGTAACAGGGTCATTAGGAAGTTACTAGGCTATTGGCCCTGAGGCCATTACAACCCTAACCAAGAATTTAGCTCATGTTCCAACAAGTCAGCACCCTATGCCATTGTCCAGCAGGGACACAGGTGGAATACCAGGGGTGTATTTTCTGTTCCCCATCCAGTTATCCAGGTTGTGCTTAAAAAGGGTTAATGAGGTACTCTGCTTTATGTGGAGAGGGAGTCTATTTCACAAAAGGGGGAGTCTCTGGGACACAAATCTGTCCCACCAACAAGTCCTATTGATGTCGCAGACCAGGTTGAGGTCACGTGTGTGGGTTACTTGAGTGGAACTTGGCTTGTGGATATGCAGCAGTTCCATCAGGGCGGGGTCTGAGATTGCTTTGTATGCCAGACAGAGGTCACTGCTGAGGAGTCTGTAGGAGACTGAGTAGCGGGCCAGGGCTTTTATCCTATCTGTATAAGGTAGATGTTTGAGGCCCTGGATTCTCCAGGTGAGAAACCTCTGTGGTCTCTCCAGCTGCTGCATGTGCTTTGTTTGGTACATGCAGAAAGGGGCATTGCACTCAATAATGGGCCTTATAAGGGAAGAATACAGGGATGTTATGACCACCTTGTCCCTGGATGAGATACCCTTACTAATGAGGTGGGGTATGTAGAAAGCTTTCCTTACAACGGAAGCAATATGGTGGTCAAAAGTCAGGTTGCTATCAACCTGGGTGCCCAAGTCCCTCACATCTGATTGCATGCTTAGGACATTGTTATTAATGTGATAATTTGTGGGAATGTCACTCTCCCTAAAAGGGATGATGATACATTGTTTGGTATTCAGCTTGAAGCCATGTTTCTGACACCAGTCATTTGTCTGAGTGAGACCCTCTTGGAGGATGCCCACATCACTAGGGGAATTGATGACAGCACCCAGCTTGGAGTCATCTGCAAACTTGTTCAGCCATAGCTCACTGGTTTTGGCCTGCACCTCAGAAAAGTATATCCCAAATAGCAGAGGCTCCAAGTCTGAACCCTGAGGTACACCTCTTGTTACGGGTCTACTGCTTGAGGTGGCTTCCCCTATTTTGGCTACATGGGTTCTATCAGTGAGCCAGTTTGCTACCCATCTGGTAACACAAGTATTGCTGCCTAGTTGAGAGAGTTTATCTATTATGCCCAAGTGGGGAATAGTGTCAAAGGCTTTGGCCAGGTCAGGGTAGGTGGTGTGCACCATCTTCTCCTCATCCATGGCTTTGGTGACTGTCTCAAAGAAGTCAACCAAATTTAGCAAACATGACCTCCCCTTGATGAAGCCAAACCATGTGGGATCAAGTGTTTGGAGGTTGCCAATATCCTTGTTAATGAGATCCATGATAATCTGTTTCATGGCCTTGCAGATCAGGCTACTTAGGCTAATGGGCCTATAATTTCCTGATCGGTGGATGCTCCACCTTTGTGTAAAGGGATGACAGTGGCTGTCCTCCACTTAGCTGGGACGGAGCCACTACTCACGATTTGGTTGAGTAGTGTGCCTAATGGTGCTGAAAGTTCCTGCCTGAGTTCACATAGGATGCAGCCTGGGATGTTATTGGGTCCCATGGAGGCTGCATTTTTTGCCTTTGAGAGACTAGTGATGACCTGTTCCCTAGATATAAGTGTAAAGGGTCAGGTACTGGGGATGTTCTGATTTACGGATGGGGGGACAGAGGGGTAAAGTTTTCACTGAATCTGTCAGCCAGCAAGTTTGCTATATCTACGACATTTGTATATGGGGTATCCTTGGCCACCAGTTCTGAACAGATTTGGGTGGTTCCTTTGAGGTTGCGGACATATATGAAGAAGGCCTTATGATTGTCTCTAGTAGATGTGGCCAATATGGACACGAAGTTTGCTTTGGAGGATTTCACTAGTGCTCTTATTTGCTTGCTCAGGCTAAGGAGACATTGCTTCCAGTTGAGCACCTGCTCCTTCATGGTCTTGGACAGCATTTTTTTCCTTTTGTTATAGAGTTTGTTTATTGCAGATGTCCACTACACAGGTTTGCTCTTCCTTGCAGAGGATAATTTAGCCCTGTCGGGTATTCCTGATTCCATGTATCTATATAAATGCTTGTATAGTGCTTAGGTGTAGTTTTTGATATTGGTGCCAGTTCCTACAGAGGGGGAGGGGCTGTGAAGCTGTTTATATCATCCTACAGGAGGCTGTAATCAACTTTGGAGAAGTTTTTATGTCTGATCCTAGCTGGGGGGGGGGGGGGGGTTGGGGGAAATGGTGACTTTCAAAGTGACTGCTTTGTGGTCTGATCTTACCAGTGAGGATGATACTATAGGGATGCTGCAGTGGTTACTCATGTTGGTTAATACCAAGTACAAGATATTATCACCTCTTGTGGGGGTATCAGCTAGCTGTTCCAGGGCATTTGCTTTGAGAAAATCAAGAAATCTCTGGGCATTTGTGTTCTGGCATGAATAGTTCTTCCAATCTATGTTTGGAAAGTTAAAAGATACTTAGGATCAGGGTAAAGGGTTGAATCTTGTTAGATTCGAACAGGTCCACATAGGTGGATATTTGGCATCTTGAGTCAGATTTCGGGACCGGTAGCTAGCTATGATTTGAATAGGGGTCTTATCAATGGTTAACTGCACCTGGAGTGTCTCCTGTGCATCATACTGTTTGACCAGCCTGGAGGTGTGTGTCTTTAATGTGTATTGAAACTCCACTTCCTTTGGTTTTACTAAGCTGTCTATGTAAGTACCTGTTATCATAGAAATAAAGGATGATGGAACTGCTAATATATTTAGTATTCTAAAAAGGTAATCCCAGTTAAGAGAATCAAAGGCTTTTTCTATATCTAAACTAACTAACAGGGATTCTTTATTTTCTCTATTTAAGAATTCAATGAGTGTTAGAAATCTTTTAATGTTGTCATGGCTATGGGTATATCTTTTATATATAAATCCAGCTTGGTCATAATTTATCATCTTTGTAAGTGGGACTTTCACTCTGTCAACAAGTAGAATGGACATAACATTTTTATAATCAATATTTAGAAGGGAAATTTGTCTATAGGATTTACAGAGCTGTGGGTCATTATTAGTTTTGAGCACAGGAGTGATCAATGAGTATCTCCAGGATGGTGGGATTATATATTTATTTTGTACTTCCATTAAAGTTTTGTTAGGTAAAGATATAGTGGCTATGGGGAATAATTTATATATTTCTATAATGATGCCATCTGAACCAGAGGCTTTACTGGGTTTAATGTTTTTAATTTTATCTTTGATTTCATTTATGGATATTTGCTATTCAAAGCTTATTTTAAGTTCCTCTGGAATTGTTTCTATTTTTATGGCAGATAGTTCTTTATCAAGATCATTACTATTTATATTATTGGAATTATAGTGCTTAGTATAGTGAAACCTGAAAGCATCAATTATATAACTTATATCTGAAACGTGCTTATTAGTTTGCTCATGAAATATTTTTATAATATTGTTTGATTTAGAATGAAGTTTAGCTTTCACTGATAGATTGTGCATATGCTTAGGGGTGAGGGCATAGGAGTTTAATTTCATCCTTTCTAATGCTAAGTTAGTTCTATGACTTAGAATATCAGAATATTTTTATTCAGTTCAGCTATTTTTTTTTTGGTATCTAATAATAAGTTTGTTGAATTGGATTTAGAAGTTGAAATTTGTATTTGCAAGCTTTGCATCTCTTGAGTCCCACTCCTTTCATTTATTTTTGTACCAAGTAACTCCTCTGCCATAAATATAAGCCTTTAAAGCATCCCAACCCATAATTACATTAGTATCAGGATTATTATTTACATCTAGAAAGCGGTTTAGTTCTGTTGAAAGCCAAGGTTTAAAATCTTTAATTTTAGTGATATAAGCTGGTATTCTAGTTATAGAAGTTAGCTTAGTAAAGTCAGTCTGTATTTCCAGTATGAGACAGTCATAGTCAAATATGGGACATGGAAGTATGGAAAAGGATAAAAGTTTTAATTTCAAATCATTAGAAACTAGGATTCTGTCTATTCTGGTTTTTATTTTGAACTTATGATCCACATGAGAAAAACTTAGTGAACTACTATTCTTACAGCTGAAAGTATCATATAAGTTGAGGAAATTAATCCATTTCTTAAAAGGTTTTGTTGTGGATGTAGGCCTAAATGAGCGAGTACTTGTAGTGTCAAGATTGTCTATGATACAATTGAAGTCCCCCAATATAAGGTTGCCTTTATAAACATTAGTTATACAGTCAAGATGACATTTTGCAGTTGACATTCCTAACCCTGGGAATCAATACATATTAACTAATGTTCAAATTCTGTTATTGAGTTTAAAAATGATAATGCCTAGTAGCCCCTCTGAATCTTCATATCTATATACAATTTGCAGTTGGATATCATTATCTTTCCAGAGAATCATAACACCTCTTCTTTTAATTTTCAATGAAGAGTGAGCTAGTATTGAGTAATTGTTAGGATTCCATAGATTCTTTTCAGTAGATTTAAAATGAGTTTCTCATAAGAAAACAACTTGAGGTTTCTTAATATTCAAATATCTTAATAAATTTGATCTTTTCCTTGGATCGTTAAGATCATTAACATTTAAAGAAACTAAAGATGAAGACATACATAAATATAAAAGTAGGTGAGGTAATAATAAAAGGTGGATGATTTTTGTTCATATGGTTCCTTCTGTTATGTAAAGATGTCCAAGTGAAATCAAAGATAAATAAGAAAATTAGTAGAAAAATGACTTTAGCTTTGATATTAAACATTCTATTCTCAGGCCTAAATGTAACAAATCAACAAAAAAGATAGTATAAAACAAATTATTATATAAAACAGCAATACTCAAAAACAAGCATGAAATTATTAAAATTCCCAGTCCGAAAGATGAACTAGGATCATTCAGACTGCTTTCCTTAACGTTCATAGCTATACCCAGCAACTCTGATCAGGACTATGAATGAGACATGTAAAGCAGAAATAAAACAAATCTGAACAGCTCTGACTAAAGTAAATGAAAAACAGTTGTTGGATCTTTCGGCTTTTCCTGGTTAGGGGTTGCCACAGTGGAACTCCGGTCCGCTAATGATTGACAGTAGATTTTTTTTATGTGCCGAGTTGCCAGCCCTGACGCACAACCTTCAATGAAGGTACGCCCATTCACGCATGTCTCCACACAGAAGACGCTTTAGCTGAGAATCGAACAGGACAACGTCTTACTGTGAGGCGACAATGCTACCACAGCACCACCACCGCAGTATAATGTAAATGAAAAACAGTGACAAAGTTATATACACATTTCGAAAGATAAAACCTCAAATAAATAAAAATCATCATGCCACGTAAGTGTAACCTGTATGAGATACGCTTTACTTTTGTGTTTCCTATAAAGGAAAAAGAACAGCTGTCATAGATTTTAAATAAATCATCCTGCACACCCAAACATGTATTTTTGGTGAAGCTACTGAAGAAAGTTATCAAAACTACATGTTAGCTATAACTATTCATATATTACTAAGGTTGTAGGAATACTGAATAATTGTGTATATAAAAAAGAAAAGAAAATCCTTTGCATCATTAACTTACATTCTATTTGTCTATACATATTAATACTGAGATTACACTAAATGAAGTATGTTGTAAATAATGCCATGTATTATCACATGCTATTAAAGTTGGTGCACTATTGCATACTCTAAGAGCTTATTACGCTAATAAATCACAGCTTCTTGTGGTTATAAAGCCATAAAAGTATGTAATTAATAGAAAAGAACTAGTTGAGAGGTGTTTAACAGTGTAGAAACTTTCTGTAATAGTGAAGAGTAGAAACCTGCTGTAATAGTAAACAGGGTTAAAACGTTGAGTGTAGCTAGTGTCAGTTTAAGAAGATGTGAAATATGCCTTCACTGTATATATTTTTTTCTTCATTAAACAAGCAACCTGGTAAAGAAAGAATAAATTTTCTCTTGTGTCACATATAGTGATTAGCATAATATGTACAGTAACTTGTTAGAAAATATTTTTAATTTAGTGAAAACTGACCTTAGTAATTACTGTATTTTCAGGCAATCATGGCCAGAAACAGGATATACAGAGCGGGGTGCTACCCTGAAAAGATTCCCTTTGCCTCCAGTGTGCTACAGTAAAAAAAAAAAGGCTAATGAAATTCAGAACTAACATGGCGGACACTGTGTGGTTTAAAATAAGTCTCGAGGCACATCAAGGTATGAAAAGGATTCACTTTAGTCAAAGGAGTGATTTTTAGTAAGATTCTATGAGCTATGAGGCTAACATTTAAAAAATATATATAAAAAAAAGTCACAAACATTCAAGGCCATTTTTTAAGTATTATTAAATGGTAAAACACACTAAGGGCAAGGAACTCAGATAATTTTTCCTGAAAAAGCACATATAAGCCAAAATATGACTATAAGTGATAGTATTAACATTATAAAAGATCAGCTTAAAGAAAAAGCAATAAACTATATTGTAGATAAGTAATTAAAACAGCCAAGTAAGGGAGAATATATATTCTTCTTCTAGCTTTTTCCTGGTTAGGGGTCGCCACAGCTGATCACCTGTCCACTCATGATTGGCAGTGGAGTTTTACAGGGTAGAGTTGCCAGCCCGGCACCCAACCTTCCACAGAAGGCACGCACATGCATGCACTCACACCTAGGGCCAATTTAGAGTGTCCAATACACCTACAGCATGTCTTTGAGATGTGGGAGGAAACTGGAGCACCCAGAGGAAACCCACGTGACCACAGGGAGGACATGCAGACTCTGCACAGAAGGCACCCCAGCCAAGGATCAAACCAGAGATATTCTTGCTGTGAGGTGACAACACTAACTGCTGCTCCACCGTGGCCACCCAGAAGGGAGAATATGTATTGTGTAGCAAAAATTACAGACACTCATTTTGTATGCTATAAAACCAGAATAAATCAAGATTGATAGTGGTGCATCAAATTAATTATTATGTTTCTATGATATTATTAATAGTTCAACACTATCATAGTAATGTTAATGAATATTAAATGCAGTTATTGTCTGTATTAAGAAAACACCACTGATAAAACCACGAAATGGCTGGTTGCACAAGGAATGGCACAGTACCAGGAATGATGTTTATCAGCTTTATTGATGATCCTCTCCACAAAAACAATGCTGTACTGAGTAACAGAACACAATACACATCCGGTTGAGCGCTTTCATCTGCAAAGCAGATTTCATCAGAACAAGGAAACTCCCAAATAGAGTTCTTAAATATCCAATTTGGCGCAAAAATAAATAAATTAATTGAATGATTGAATTCACTCAGTTTATACATCCTTCAAGGTTTATACCATATGTAGAGTATGCAAAAGTAGGAATGCAATAAAAATGCAATAAAAAACTGCTTACTATGTAGCTTATTTAAAAAATAATGAATAATAAATAATAAACTAAGACTGATAACTAATAAAAGTGTGACTAATATTACTATCTCATATAAAATATAAGGATGGGGTGCAATATTATAAAAAGTCATATGCAATGACTTTATAGAGATAAGTGTATGTCAATATGAATGAATGAATAAAAATGAATAAAAAATTCATGATGTTGTGTATGTAAATAGATACACAAAAATATACACAAGAATAAATGTATACACAAGAATAAATGTGCTAAAAATACTCACAAGGGCTAAAATGCCTCAAAAGATGGCGTAAACCCACCCAACAAAACAGTCAGTGCATAGGTCAATGTACATTCAATAGTGACGAACCAGTCAGTGCATGGGTCAATGTACATTCAATAGTGACAAACCAGTAATGCAGTAATTAGGACAATCAAAAATAAAAATGTCCTATAATAGAAAATATCACACAATAAAAAATATATACATAAAGAAAAAGTACACACATGTATCGTCCTGATCTACATAACTGGTCACATCTCAACTGTAGAATATAGAATATAAAATAAATACTTAATCATAATAATAATAATAACTATAATAATGATAATAATAATAATGATGATAATAATAATGACTGTTCTACATAAGGGGACAATAATGGATAAAAACTAATGACTAATGAATGGCTAAAATTGAGATCACAACCTTAACTGTCAAATATAAGGAAGGGTTTAATGCTTATGTGATCATTAAGGCCAGGTTTGGTAGTTGCATCACAAATCATTTGCCATTTACTTTCCAGGAGAGATAAGTAACATTTCCAATTTCCCCCTGCAGTTGTTGTATCAATATGGTCTATAATGCTAAACAAAAAGGAATGCTCGCTTCCCCGATCTATAATATGCCTGCTTAATGCATTATCGGGGTCCTTCTTTTTTATTCTATATGTATGCTCATAGATGCGAGTCTTGAATCTCCTTTCTGTTTTGCCTATATAAAATGCATCACATCTCTCGCAGGTGGCAACATAAACTAATCTAGATGTATTACAGTTGCCACCTCTGCTGTGCAGGATGTTATGCATGATGTTGTTTAATTTCACTACCTTACTGGTATTGATTAATCTGCACTGTTTGCAAGATCCACATTTTGTGGTGTGTCTTAGCGTTATGGCCTCCCTGTGTTTCTCCTGTGGCTTTTCTAATAACCTTTTAATGTTGAAAGAAGTTTTATACACAAACTTGGGGGCATTCCCCACGACACTAATAAAGTCATCTGATATATTAAAAAGGTTCCAGTGTTTTAAGAGTATCTCCTTAAGGGTATTCACATATGGACTATATGTAAGGACACAATAACAACCTTCTTGAACTCTCTTCTTTTCTTGTGAAATGAAAGGTTTGCCTAATAAGGGTGGGTATTTGTTCCCCCATTCCTTCATGATATAGGTTTGTATTGGTTTTATTAAATTGTTAGGATAACCCCTATTGGAAAACATTTCAGATATCATATTGAGTTCACTCTCCATAATCTCCCTGGTCGAGCTCATGCGTGCAGCTCGAATGCATTGACCTTTAAAGATATTTTTGAATATATGTGGAGGATGGCAACTGTTGTAATACAGGTAGTCATTCGAAAATGTTTTTTTCCTATAAATTTGAGATTGAAATCCACTCTCCATGGTGGAAATATATGTATCCAAATATGCTATACCCTGAGACTCCACATTATAAGTGAATTTTAAAAATTGAGTTGTATTGTTTAGATAATCAATAAATTCTGGTATCAAACTGGCTGGTCCTTTCCATAAGACAAATAGATCGTCCAAGTATCTGCTGTAGTAAGAAACATGCTTATAATAAATACTTGGGAATACAAACAAGGATTCCCATTCGAGCATTACTACATTGGCGAATATTGGGGCACATGAGGCCCCCATGGCAACTCCTCTACTTTGTCTAAATACTTCCCCTTGGAATTTCAGATAGTTGTGTTCCAGGACCAATCTCATCATGTCGACCAACAAATTGATTTTCTCATAACTCAACCCTGAAAATCTCTTTAGACCATCAAAAAAGAGATCAAGGCCCTTCTCCTTCGGAATACAGGAGAAAAGATCGATGACATCGATGGTAATGAAAATTTGGCCTGGGTGCCAAATCAGGGGAGTGAGCCTACTCAAAAAGCTCCAAGAATCCTTGATGAGATGATCGGCATTGTGGTATACCTGCTTAGTCCAAGAATCAATTGTCACTCCAATGTTATATGTTTTGGACTTAGACCCAGAAATGATGGGTCTGAAGGGGGGTCGGTTTACATTCTTATGTATCTTCGGAATGCCTATGATTGTAGCCATCTTGGGAAATTCATTTCTCATGAACTCATAAGTATCATTCGTGATCCTATTATCTAATAAAAAAGCTTCGATGGCTAGGTCAATGTGTTGATAGCCTATATTGACCTGGTTGAAGGACACTTCTTCATAGTTTCCGGATTCGTGTAGGATGTTCAAAATTTCCTGATGATAGTCGACAGTGCTGAAAACCACAATCCCTCCACCTTTGTCCGGTTTCATGATCCTTAAATCTTTGTTACCTATAACGGTGTTCAAGCACTCTCTTTCTGCCACTGTAAGGTTGTCCAGTGAATAATCAGATGATTGTGATTCGTGCTTCCTGATGTTTTTCGAATGCCAATATATATCACTTGCTACCATCTTTTCATATTGAGCAACCATAGGAATGTATCCTGGAACATAAGTGCTCTTTCTTTTGAGTCTGAACTGATGACCTTCTTCATGCTGTTCCGTAGGAGCTTCATGGTTGTTGTCCTTAAAGTGAAAGGCCAGGTTCATTCTCCTAGTGAGAAGTTTGATCTCCTTTATAGTGTCGAAAGTATTAAACTTGAAAGTGGGAATAAATTTCATGCCCTTGCAGAATAAGGAACAAAATTCTTCTGTAATAACAAAATCAGTGTAGTTGTAAACCTGCAGGCCTTTATAGGTGTGTGTGGCGACAAGTAAACCTTGGGTGGTAATGGGACAGGAGGGATGGTTGTGGGAATCTGGAGATTGAAGTTGAAGCAATGGAACACTAGATTCTAACCTACCTAGCCCCTCGTGGGAACCAGAGATTAGTATCTTGTCCTGTATTTTTTCGGAGCAGGGTGAAATCTTCCCCCCTGAAAATTTTGTTCCCCCTCTAACCTCCATGTATCATTTCTTTCTCTTCTGTGTGCCTCCTGTCTTGTACTAAATCGACTACCATAGCTCTTGTTATGAGGCCAAACATACGCCCTCTGCTGTTTATAAGCCGTTATATCTCTTTCAATTTTGCCTTTCTTTCTATTAACTATAGTGTTCACTTTATATTCCACAGCACTAAATTGTTTGTGGTATAAATCGCTCCATGAATTGAATTGTTCATCACTCAGAATTTCTTCATTAAGCTTATCTATTTCATTTGAAAGGTGAACCAGTTTTTCTTCATTACATGTTATTAACTTTTCTATGTATAATGTACCAAACTGGTCAAACAGTTTGTTAAAATCTTGCACCACTTTGTCTGTATATTCCAACCCTAACGGTAGTTTAAAGAATCTTAACCCCTTTGGAATAATACCCAACTCTATGCACTGTATTAGGTAAGAGTTGTCAATTTTAATACTTTTGGCTTGTAAAAGCCTTTTCCCTAAAGCATAAATTTTTTGCTTAACACTACCCTCATCAGATCTAGTCGGGGTTTTAATACAATCAGCACAATTGTCATACTTTGTAAATACAACATCTTCATGAATAAAATCATTAACATTATAATGTTTAAAATTTTTGTCATTCACAACATAACCACTTTTCTTTTTCTGAACATATTGCGAAGTTCTAGGAGTCGACCCTGTTTTCCTATAATTATATGAAACAGTACCTTTATGTGACCCAACACGCTGGGCCACAGACGAATATGTTTTCAACACTTCCTTTCTTTTAGGTTTAGCTCCCAGTCTTTGGGACTCATCATCCAGATGGAACAGACTAAAATCAAAAGTGCATTCAGCGTCCAAACAAATGTTTAAATGGTTATCCTCCACGCTGGTGTCTCTCAGATTGAGTCTGGTTGCCCGCTTGTTGACATCTCCTTCCCCTTCCGTAACCGAACCTCTGGTATGGTGGGGTTGGGCATTGGGTATGTCAAGGGAGCTGTTATAATGTCCGTCAGTATGCACGCTGCCATTTCGCCTCTCTCGATCGTTCATCTCGGTACTATTGTCACTCCTAGTACCAATGGGTGTGTTTTTACTTCCTTTGCAGGCATTTTGAACAGTGTCCTTATCCAAATTGGTGAGGAACGAGAATTTACTAACCATCGCCAACAGTTTACTAACGTCGGCCTGTAAAGACGTCACCTCCGCTCTTAAGGAGACAAGCTCTTCATTACCAGCAGGAACCGGCGATCCCTCGAACACTTCAGCCATCGCAAATTGCAACTAAGAACAAGCAGAAGAAAAAACCACTGATAAAACCACGAAATGGCTGGTTGCACAAGGAATGATAAACTAAGACTGATAACTAAAAAAAGTGTGCACCCCATCCTTATATTTTATATGAGATAGTAATATTAGTCACACTTTTATTAGTTATCAGTCTTAGTTTATTATTTATTATTCATTATTTTTTAAATAAGCTATATAGTAAGCAGTTTTTTATTGCATTTTTATTGCATTCCTACTTTTGCATACTCTACATATGGTATAAACCTTGAAGGATGTATAAACTGAGTGAATTCAATCATTCAATTAATTTATTTATTTTTGCGCCAAATTGGATATTTAAGAACTCTATTTGGGAGTTTCCTTGTTCTGATGAAATCTGCTTTGCAGATGAAAGCGCTCAACCGGATGTGTATTGTGTTCTGTTACTCAGTACAGCATTGTTTTTGTGGAGAGGATCATCAATAAAGCTGATAAACATCATTCCTGGTACTGTGCCATTCCTTGTGCAACCAGCCATTTCGTGGTTTTATCAGTGTATTAAGAAAACATGCAGAAAAAGTGTAACAGCATGACAGTTTTGAAAAATAGTTTTATGAATAAAAAGGAAATAAGATTTTTACCTGTCAGCAGAAACTTTGAGAGATGTATTCATGGTTGTAGATGTAGTGTCAGTCTTTCACTTCTTTTTTGCATTTGTCCCAAGTCTTTTTTTTTCAGGGGATCCCTTAATTGAGATGAAAGAGACTCCCATGTCTTTAGGGGTAGTGACTATTTTTTTATGAAAGCAGACACTTCATCTAGGTTGTTGAATGTCTTTGCTCCATTAGGCAGATGAATTTTTATTCTTGCAGGATACAGGATCTCTACCTTGATGTTCTTTTCTTTAAAAGTTTAACACATGGCCATCATTTTTTCCTCATATCTAGTACTTTTGTGGAATAATCATTGTCAAATCTAATGTAATTTTGATTGTATTTTAAAGGGGCTTTGCTCCATACAGTTTTTAATAGAAGATTTTTGTCTATGTAAGATAAAAATGTTATGACTATAGATCTTGGTAGAGAAGAACAGGAAGTTGTAGCTGGCTACCTAGTGGTCTGTGAACTCTCTCTATCCCATAACAAAACCATTCCTGCAAATCCAGAGTATTAGGGATCCAGGAATTCAAGAACGTTATAATGTCATTTACGTCTGCTTTTTCAGGGAGACCAAAAATATGCAAGTTGCACCTTCTTTCCCAGTTCTCAGCATCATTAAGCATATTTTGTAGCCAAATATTTTGTTTGAGTAAGAAGTCAGTATGCTGTTCTTCTTCCTTAAGTCTCCCATCGATAGCAGTTAATGCAGTCTTTAAGCCAGAAATTTAATTTTGTTGTTGCTGTAACAGTTCCTTGAAGGCTTCAGTTTGTTCTCACTGTTGTCTTGAAAGTTTTCTAGATTTTGTTGAAAGTTATCTATTTTTAAAGTTAATTTCTGTAGTGCTGAAGTTACCAGTTGCATCTCCTTCTTCACTGCAGAGTCCATTTGAGAGTGTTTAGTGCTGCTCATTTTGTACTGAAGTTGTCTCAAATAATATGACAGGAATTTCTTTATGAAATTTCTCCACAAGTTGTACAGTTAAAACTTGAAGTAATATTAATGAGTTTATGTAAGAATTAATAGTTATTTTTGACTAAATTCCTGTCTAAATAAGTGATTTTAAGAATTCCAAGAACAAAACAGTTAACACCAAGGTAAAACAGAAAACACCTTTAATAGCAGCAAAGCTTTCGGATATCAAGTATCCTTCCTCACTGCTTAAAATTCACTACAAAAAGCACAGTTTAAATACATTCATCAATTAGTTAATTAAGTCACACAGCCAATCAAATAATTGTATCAATCAACTCTTAAAAATCTTTAAAAATACATACAATATATATTACATTTTAGAAAGGATACTTGATATCCAAAAGCTTTGTTGCTATTAAAGGTGTTTTCTGTTTTACCTTGGTGTTAGCTGTTTTGTTCTTGGAATTTTAGTTGTTTTACAGCTACACCTTTACTCGGGATGGTCTTTTGTTTCGTGGTTAAATAACTGATTTTACACAGCTGGAGGAAACAAAAGCGAAATAGTCAAGACTCCAACCACCACAAACTAATCCAAGTAACAACAATCACAGGAAACAATTCACACTGGTGTTTATTAAATGCTTTTCATTCATATATTTAACCAGAACTTCATCAGATAAAACAGCAAAAAAAAAAAAAAACCCATCACATTTAAAAATCCTTCCACACTCATTATGTGTTCTGGTCTTAACCAATAAACATTCTTACCCCCCCCCCTAATTTTATAAAAAACAAATACATGTACTTAAACATAAATAATCATACTACAAAACAATATTAAAACTAACAAAAGATTTTTTAAATATGTAAATATGGGAACACCTAAAATAATCTTATCTAATGAGACTTTTAATTATCAGCAAGCATAGTATATAACAAACCTCATTTAAGCCTGGATAACAATATGCATTCAAATGTATTTGTCAAAATCATTCTAATTTTTTTACTCTTAAAGAACTAGGGTCTCCTCTACTGTCAGGGACAATCTGATCAATAACCTGGAATTTGAAACAATGTTGTTGGACTGAAATGTGTTTTGCAAGAGGATTCTCTAATTTGCCCCTATTAATACAGTAGAGATGTTCATACACTTGTTATTTAAATTTCCTTTCTGTCTTGCCTATATAATAGGTTGGGAACCACTGGCACATGGCCAGTACCATTTTAGAGTTACAGTTGAACCTCATGTCAATTTTAGATTTAACGCCTTTAACACTAAATGTACATCCCAAATCCATAAATTTACAATATGCACACATCTCGCATTTAAACATTCCTGGATGTCTTACATTACACGGGGCTCTATTTTCTAATACATTTTTCATATTAAGTCCCCTTTTGAAAATCATTTTTGGCCATTCGCCCACTTTTGTTACAGTAGTTGTATCATTCATTAAAAGGCTCCAATTTTTATAAATAATATTACTGAGAACTGGTGCATCCAAACTAACAGGCGTAATAAAACTCACTTATGAAATTGGTATTACTAGAAGGGTTTTGTGTTAAAGTTGTTCTATTCAGTGTACTATCAATAAGTCCCAAGTCAGATGTTTTGTGTTCTCCCTTTATTTAGAGTTGGTTTATAAACTCAAAAACGTCTCTTGTACTTCAGCTCATCAATTAAATTCAATATTAATGTGTCAGGGTATCCTCGTCTGAGGAACATTCCTCCCCAATTCTCACATTCCAGGGTAAATTCAACATTGTTAATTACCATTCTTGCTGCTCTTACTAACTGACCTTTAATGACCAAACATTTCTGATGAAACAGGTGTGAACTAGAAAAATGTACGAATGTATTCAAGTACGTGCTTTTTCTGTATATTTTAACCATGTACCTGCCAACCTGTAGGTACACTACAGTGGCTAACTCCAGCCCTACAAATTATGGTCCTATACATACTTTCCCTAGCTATACCACTAAACATGATGAATAGACACACACACACACACACACACACACACACACACACACACACACACACACACACACACACACACACACACACATCTACTCTACCTATCCCCAACTAACTCCCTTACTGTAACTACCATACTAGACCCATACAAGCTCGCACACACACACACACACACACACACACACACACACACACACACACACACACACACACACACACACACACACACACACACACACACACACACACACATACCAGCAGACCCGCACATTTGGTTAATGCCAAGTGTCACAGCTATACTGGAGATGGTGCTGAAGTCCTGGTGGCACCTAAATCTCTTATGTATATGCCTATAGTGAGAATGCACACCACAGTAACAATGTGCATTTCACATGTGTATACTGAGAATACAGGTGGAGGCCATGAGGGACTCTCAAGCTGAAGCTGTCCATCATGCCCTGGAGAGGATTAGTGGTTAGCCTGTACCTCTACAAGGGCTTCTGTGTTGGTGGATGTAGGTGATCCCTCCCTTAGTAATATTGCAGACACTGCCACTATATTGTATTTTGCCACCATCAGTAGTAATTAACTGGAGACTGAATTTAGCCCTCTGTTGTACTGTTTCACTGGACTCTCCATCAGTGGAACCTATGAAAGCAGGAATATACATAACAGAACTGTTTGCCCACACACATATGCTCATATAACCTCATTGGCATGCACAGTACTGCATATTAATGCAAATATCTCATACTTTGACAGGCATACTTTGTTAAAGAAGTTGTTGCAGCAGCAGACCAGAGGTACCTGGGAGGGCAGTTAGACACTTGGAGTACTGTATAATAATGAAAATTATTTACCTGGTATACCACTGAGTGACACATGGATGTTTGCTGATAGCCAAGCTCAAATATCTAAGACAAACTTATGATGAAGACCACTTTCCCTGGCCAGTGAGTGAGAAGAAAAAACTCCTCAGCCACTGAAAGGTACTTTTGTGCTAGTGGTCCACCTCCTTTGGTGAGTCTGTCAGAATGTCCCATGCTTTTTTCTTTACATGAAGCATCATATCAGAAACTTTTCTTCGTACCTGTTGCAGGAACAGTCTCTGCCAAATTTTGCTCAGATGCTTATTGGCTGCAGCAGCTTTGTCAAATAGGTGCATGTCATTTGTGTGGGGGGCTTACAAAAGTTAAGTGTGTGGCAGGTATGCTTATTAAGCTATTTAGTGCCACAATTTCTGAGCCACTGCCATAGAACACTGTGCTACCCAGATATGATGGTGGTTGTCATGCATGTCATGGAGACCAAGAGATATGTGACCAGTGTGCTCAGGCATAGAGCATGTGTATGCATGCTACATCATGCTGCAATGCTATAGCTATTCCTAATACCATGGTGCAGCATTAGGGAGCCTCAGTGGTGCCATGGTGCAGTGCAATGCTGCATGAAATGTGGCCTTTAAATGTGCAGTTGTGCTCCTTTTGTGGACAAGAGAGAATATCCATGGCAGCTTCAGCTGGTGCAAATGCAGAGCTCTAGTATAGTGTGTGTCAGGGAGGGCAATATTTTCTTGTTATTCCTGAAAATGAATTTTAGGGGCATCTGCTAGACCAATATATTTAGACACTTCAGGAAGGTAGATACCTGGCATGCACTTCTCAGGATGGTGAGTGATGCCACAGGCATCAACCATTCAGGTAAGCAGTGTTAGTATTGCATTAATGACAGTAAGCAGTGTAGCACTCACCTAGTTTGAGAATGAGAGGCAGAGATAGCCAGGACTGTAGTGTGACAATTATTTGCAGTAGTATTTTCTTCTGGTTTCTTACCTCTCTCACATGTATACTTAGGCATGCATGGCTGGTTTTCCAGTGACAGAGGAGCATAATCATAATGTCTTTATGTCACAGAAGGTGAGGGCAACACTCCTGCAGCAGTGTGGCTATGATGCCTGTGACAGTAGACAAAAGTGATTGTGTTTCCACCACATATGTGTAATACTTTCTCATTCTGTTGTCCTTCTGCAGTTCCTGTTGTGGAGGAGGAGGAGGAGTTGGAAGAGGTCAGACTACACTTACTTCAGTCTGTGCCAACAGATACCTCTGGCACTTGGTCACTAGTTCCCATGAGGATTGCCTCTTAGCAGCAGAATTTTGGTTTCCTTGCTGGAGGTGACCTGGATGGTTCATTAGTGTTGTCCTTGGCTACTTCTCAGGAAAAGGAGAAGGCTGCTATTCTGAGAATGGTTCTGAGAGAAGAAAGAGCTAATTTTCTCATGAGAAGATATGACAGTGAGGGCACATATTTTGATCAAAGAGTGGTTGAGGCGAATGAAAGTGTTGACAGATTATATTGTGTTATTCAGTATACAATATTCTCACAATCATTTGCTAGAGTAATAAAGAAAAATTAGAACATTTTAATGACAGATGAACATCTTAAGTAAATTTTGCCAAAATCAATTATATTTTCTTGCACTAGAGTTTTAAATTTGGGAGAGATTTTGTCAATTGAAGTTCCACCATTGGTTAAGATTATTAATCAAGGGATGTTTGAATGTATAATGGCACTGTTTGTAGAAATGAACTGAAGTGTAGGGAAGTTAACATAAATGGAAATATTTTTTTTTATTTAAAGAAAATATTATAGCTGTGAAACATCAAGGCTGATTTATGGTATTTATTGAAATTGCAATATCAAAAAATGGTACATAGGTCAAACCAAAGGGAAAGTAAATGTCGGAATATAAGAGCACTTTTCTGATATAAGTCTTAGGAAATGTGATAGTACGTTAGTATTGCATGCATATGAGATACATGAAGGAAAAACTAGCAGTTTTAAATTTGTGGTTTTGGTAAATATGATTAGTGGTAGGGGATAACAGGGAATTAATATTAAACCAGATAGAGTCTAAATTTATTTTGAAATTTGGATACATTGACTCCAAAAGGTTTGAATTTGATGAATAATTGACAGTGTTTAATTTAATTGATTGAGTGACTGACCATGCTGAAATGCCTAAAAGGCAGGAATTTGTTAATTGATTTGACCCAGGGAAGGTGGTGCCATTAAAATATTGTTTTTTTCTTTCCTTATAAGTGTGTCTTTTATTATTTTTTTAAATTGGGAGTATTAATTGTTCATATGGGATAGCCCTGGTCTACAAGCAGCATTGCTGGAGATTGATGGATGTTCAAATGCTGTAGTAAATGGATGGCCATCTCAGCAATTTGGAGCACATTCTGGCAAGGCTTGTGGGATCACATAAGCAGCAGGCCACAGCCATTGGGTTAGTGGAGGAGCAACTAGCCTATAATATCAGCCATCCAGGTGAATACTTCCTTTGCTTATTACAGTTTGGGCCTACCTGATGTCCATCCATGCCAGGACCATACTGTATCCTCATCCTGGTGTTTTCACACCCTTATGTTTCATTTCCAATTCTTTGCTCATTGTTCAGAATTCTCCATCACCATTTATTTACCTTCCTCATGTCTGTGTCCATCAAGTGTCCTCCAAAACATTTGTATAAATGCTGCTATATGTCTAAATCTACATTTTGTTTGTCTGTCTACTCATGATACCTGTCTATCTTTGTCTATTCCATCCACAGTTTTTTCTTACCACCTTCTCCATCTTCACTTATTTTCTGTACATGAAAAAGAGTATATTTCCCTCAAAAAGACATACCATCCTTCTCCTCCTTTCATACCTTATAGTTTCTCTTGTATGTTTCCCTATGCTTGCTGTTCTCAGCTATCCTACTTTCATCTTTACCCCATGTCCTCTCCATTAAGGTAATGAACAGGGTGGTTACTTTGCTGTGAATATCCACAGGTGTCTATTTAATGGGTGCTGTTCTGCCCTTCTTGTGTCAGATAAGTGAGAGACATGCATGTATATCATAAACAGCTAAGATCTGAAGTAATCTTTTATAAGTTGTATGATGGATTTTGAGCTTGAAGTCTGAGAATTGTATTGACATGGCAATGCTAAACCGCCTTTTGTGTGAGTTGTATCATGCCAGTCATTCAGTATGCTTCTGTTTATTTATGCAGTTGATTAGATTCCTGGTAGCTCTATGAGATGTCTAAAACATGTCTGATTAGCTATCCTGCTCTTTGCACAGTGACTTTCCAAAAATGAAAACTGTGCAAGTACTCAGCATTTGTGCAGGAATCATAGCCTTTATAATGTTGCCAAGACCAGTCAATGGCGACTGTGTGAAAAGCAGAAGAAGAACCCACTTAGTCACCCTCCTGCAGTCTTTCAGCTATATAAATCTTTGTTAAAACAAAAAATGTAAGCCACAGTTGAATAATACAAAGTTATGTACTGCACAGAACTTAGCATGCAGACTTGAAATATTAAGAGCTGGAATTTTTATAAATAGGAGGAACATAATAGGCACAAGTAATACTGCACGTTGGGGAACCCCAGCTATGTTCCTTGTTCAGAGAAAGTGGCACCATTTCTGTCGGAGAACGTTTGTGAAAGTAGACAGATGGTTAAGAACTGCAATAGGCCTTCACAAAAAAAGCAGCACTGATGAGAATATTTGACATGTAGACATGGTTAATCAATTTGCAGGCTGTCTTAAGGTCAACAAATATCACTTTTTTGAGAAGATCTTTGCCCATATTAAAGAACATGGAGTCATTCCTACAGCAGTGCATCAGTGGTGCTCTAAGGCCTTTCTGAAGCCAAATTGAGCATGGCTTGAGACCTCATTCTTCTCTCTGTTACCAACTATTATTTGTTTAGATGTTGAAAGCGGGAAATAGGATGGAATTCTGGGGGCAACAGTAATTTACCAAGCAGGAATAATCTGTAGGCAAAGGGAAGGTTTGAAACATATGTAAGTGCAATGCAAGTGTGTTGTACTGATATGTCATGGAATGAAATATGCATAGTAGGGACAGAGATTTTTTACCATTGATTCTGACAAGCAATTGTATAATTGTTGCATTGTTACAAATTTAAGGTAGAATTTAGGGTGTTTGCTATCATTGTCATTTATGTTAAGCACAATGATTATTTGTGAAATATATGGCTGTGACTGAAGTAGTCATTTATAAGCTGTATAAAGTATTTTGAACTTGATATATGTAAAGTTTGGACACTTGCTGAAGGAAGCAGATGTATAGCTAGGGTGGGCGGAATGGTGCAGCCACCCCAGGTATAAGGTATCAGGTAGTGTGATGAGAGCAATTAATATGTTTCTGAATGCCAATACTGCATTTGTGGTCAGGGCTGAAACTGCTCAGTGTGTGGTATATGCAGTACAAGCATAAAAATGAATGCCAATATAGGCTATATTGAAGGTAAGAGCTGAAGTTTTCAATGCTCTGTGTGCATGGCATTGAGCTGAAACAACCTGCAATTTACATTTCTATCAATCAGTTTACTATAGTTTAAATAATAAAAAACTTTTTCCCATAAAATTTAAAAAAAAGTTTAAAGTAGATCTTTTTTCCTGGTCCTAAAGTATCCGTTTTTTATTTTGCTTCTCAACTTAAGGGTGACAGTTGCCAGATTGGGGAACAGTACAGAGCACCAGAATAGCTAGCTATTTATTATGGTTCTGGGTGGGAGGGATAGTTTCACTCCGGATACTTTTATGAATTCAGTTCAGTGTGGTTTGTGACACTCAAACAATAAGTATTGTTATTCTGGAAGTAAATGCATTTTGGTTGTTTCTTAGCTGCTCATGTTTAGCTGGTCATGGAGTAGCTCTTGGCATCTGTACAATAGTATGTGCATTCAGCTTTGTGTGAAGTTGCAGGTTCATAGGCAGTTACTATGCACAGCATCAACAAAACCATTAAGGAGTTTCTCCAAATTTCCCATTTGCCCCAATGCTCCATCTTGTTAATGCAACTTGTTCAGAGTCAGACTGTTGGCAAGTGGAGGCTGTGAGAATTCAACCCTGGTCTACAGAAAGCAGCTTGCTAGCAGCTCATATCTTTAATACCCTGCTGTATCTACCAGACACATGTGTAGGCCTCTTGCACTGGGTGAGTAAGAAACCCATTTCAGCGTCTTGGAATGCAGCAGTGTTCACCGGTATATCACCAGTGTTACCTAGATGTCATTTGTATATATGTATATATAGCTGTGTGTAGGTATATGTCTGTGTGTCTGTCTGTGATTATGTGTGGCTCACTGTTTTTGTAACTTCTGTTGAATACAAGCAGAGACATTTGTGAGCTATCAGCAACAAGCTGCTGGGACTCTAGTAAATGATTGTCGGATACATTACTACTATCAACCTGGGTCCCCAGGTCTGATAATGAGAGATGATGAGTAAGGGAGACTATGACCTACCTTGGTAGATAGGAAACCTTCATTTCCTCGAAGAAGGTGGGCAAATGTAGAAGGTCTTCCCAACTTTGGGCGCTGCTCTGGCGCAGTTATCCATTTCTGTGAGACCCTTCCTGGGGTCCTCTGTGATGACTGAGATTTTATAGTATAATAATATTATGGTCCGTGGATTTTGCAGTTTTGGCAGAATTCCTACTATTATGTCCAAGAACACAATATTCCTGGTGTGTATTTTTAGTGTAGGTCTTTAATAGGCCACTTACCTCTTGTTTTACATACCTGTTTAATAGACATAGGAAAACGGTGGCCTAAAATTTAAGAATTTGTTCAAACACCAGATCCAAGGCAGCACCAGAATATAAGCATGCAAGCCTGTCATCACATGTTTTGTTAAATAAGTTGAAAAGTTCTCTTTCTTTAATAGGGAGGTGTGATCTGCTACTTATGAGAACTGGCCGAGGTTTCTATTTTGTTAAGATACCACGAAGAGATAAGAAACAAACTGTCAGTGACATATCATAGATTCCAGTAAGATGCAAACCAAAGGGTAACAACGTCACACAAACAAACCATGATGCCTGAATGTACTGGTTTGGCTTTACTGACCTGAATGTACCTATAAAGACTTAAAAAGTAAAAGGCAAAGGTCATTTAGAAACCATGTAGCTGAAACACTAGTATATTCTTAAAGGGTTATTTGCTATATCCAATGCACCCTCACTACAGGAGTTTGTATTACACAATGAAGACTAGAGCATGGCTGAGTTTTCCATGCAGGTTTTACTGAATATATTCTGATAAGGCTGCAACATTTATGCATTTTTTTTCTAACAGTTTGCATACATAACACCCAAAAGAGTGAGAAATAATTGGTATTTTTATTAGGATTTCATCTTTCTTTTAGGGTCTGAGCTAATGGAGACAGACAACATATAAGGCAACACTGAGCTAACTTTGGCTGAAAAGGGCCACCATAGTTCACATTACAATCTTTTCCAAAAAAGCAAATACTTATGCTTGAAATGAAAGGGACTTCAAAAGGTCTTCAATGAGAGCACTAGAGTTTGGTGGAAAATATATGCAAGACTGATTTGCAGTTTTGTGGCCCTTCCAATTAGAACTTGTATATATAACATCCACAGCAGTTTTGTGGCTCTTCCAATTAGAATTTGTATACATAACATCCACAGCAGGGAAACCAGAACAAAGGAATTCTACATCATTTATGTTGGCATCATAACGCATACTGGATAAAATTTGAGTAAAGTAAGCCAAATCTTCAACGCCTTCCAAAAGCTACAGTAAAGGTCAGGATACATGACTACCAATCATGGCATTAATGTTGAAATGGATTAGAAGCATGCATGGTAGTGCACAAGATGATGGATCAGTCCTGTGGGGTATAATCCATCCATCCACAGCTTCTTTTTCCCATTTTGCACATGGGGTCAGGCTGTCACTTTAACAGTGACAATTAACTATAGTCAATGTTTACACCGCTGGGTGGCTGGCTCTGCCACAGCAATTCATCCACACCACACACTTGCGCTCACACTTATGCCCAATTTAGAGTATCCAATCCACCTACTTTATATCTTTGGAATGTAGGAGGAAATCTCAGTGAACACAGTGAGGACATGCAGTCTCCAAACAGAAGGCAAGCCAGTCAAGAATCGAACCAGGGAACCTCTTACTGTGGCGTAACAACTCTATCCATTGTGCCACTGATATTGAAATGGGGATAAAGTTGTGAAGACATAAAAAAGCCTTAATGGCTACCTACCTGATACACCCTGTTGACTCAATAAAGATGGAAAGAAAGGTCTGATCAAATGCTGGAGGGCTGATAATTACCAGAAGTGAGGGGGGGAGGAAGAAAAACAAAGATGACTGTATTTTGTCAAAAGCTACTAAAATATAACTATTAAACTAACAATACAAGAGCTTGTTTTCAGATCATTGCACTTTAAATTAATTCTTCTAATATATTAGGTAAGTGAGTTTTCATATTTTGAACCATGCTTTGATCCTACTGTTCTAGAATCTGTCCAGTTTATTGTTCACTAAACAGTATTATGTATATATGTCTAGCTACCTGTAGATATACATATATATCTATATCTATATATATATATATATATATATATATATATATATATATATATATATATATATATATATATATATATATATATATCTATATCTATATATATATCTATATATATCTCTAGATGAGTCTATGTCAGATGATCGACTTTTCGGAAACTCGAAAAAATATCAAAGAGACCATGTGATCGACTTTCCGAAAACTCAAACATCAAAAAAAACCCACAAAAATCTACATTTTTTTAATGTTTTTGCAAGAGGGGAAGCCCCTCTGCACCCTACACCCCTTTTTAATTATATATACCAACTCTAAGATTACACTACAGTGAGAAAAAGGGCAATTTTCCCAATCTTCACAGTACTGCAATCTCCATTTGAAAGCTTTAAATTTTCAAAAAACATATCAAGTTCGAGTTTCTGAAAACTCAATTAACTGATAGGGACCCATACAGACATATATAAAAGTATGAGTGGGTGATGTAATCCATTGAACTCTCATTGAATCCCCATCCATTGACCATTCTTTATCAAATGCAAGTCCATCAGACTTAAAAGTAGACCAAGATGAGGCACAGACTGTATATGGGAATATTCCCTCGCTGTACTGTCACCTGATCTGACTCTTAAGCCAGTCAACATGGCAAGGGGATATTTTGGTCCTTACCCCTTGACAGTTCTGATGTATACAGCATAACACAACATTGTGTCATGCTTTTACATACACAGATCAACACAACCATCATCATAATCATCACCTCTATTTTCCCATTTTCGACATGGAATCCAGGTTTCTCATCAAGTGTTGTGACCTTTATTGATTCAATACCATTCTTCTGCCTCCTTCGACAGTCATGCCTGACTGTCACATGTCTTTGCTCAAGCAATTTTTGAGACTTCCCTTCTGCTCAGCCACCCTTCCCAGATACTTGAAGCTGTTAACCTGTTCCACAACCACAATAAAAATAAAAAGCCAAAAACTAAGGTGTAGCAGGTGTTTTTACAGGTGATACCAAGGTGAATTGTAAAAATATCCCCAATAGCAGTTATTAAAGTCCAAGAAGACCTTACTAAAACCACACCGAGACAGGTAATAGCCTATAAAGCCATTATTACAGCTAAAAATAGAAAGATCTAACTAAAACCAGTAAGATCTTACTTAAACCAAAATGATCCAGATCTTAGCCCCAACAACTGTTATTACAGCTCAGGATAGAAAGACCTGTCTAAAAACACCAAGAGCTGTTATAATGGCTTCCTCAATGCCAGTTCCAGTCACTTATTCTCAAGCCCACTCCACCCCTGCAAGGATGAATTTTCTGCTTCTAATGGTTTCCCTGTTTGCTGCCATGACAACTCTTGTGTTTGTACTCAGTTCCAATCCATATACCTTCAGTTTGGAATTCCATTCCTATATCATTTGCTGAAGTTCCTGTTCAGTGTCTGCTTGTTATGCCACTTTGTCTGCATAAAGTAGCTTTGTTGATTCGTTCCCTCAGACTTGTTTGCTATGTAGTTTATTACCTCTATGAACAGTTGTGGGCTCAGAGCTGAACTTTGATGCACTCTCTCTCCCACCAGGAGCCCTTTTGTGAGTCTGAGCACTGTTTACACATGTGGCATTTGGTCCTTGAACACAGCCCACACTAATTCTACCAGTGTTTGTAGGACTTCAGACAACTGCAGGACTCCCCAAATCAACTTTTTGGGATCTTGACATATGTTTTCTCCAAGTCTATAAATACCTAGTTCCACTCATTCTTCATTTCTAGTTTTGTCTGCACAACCTGTCTCATTACAAACATAGGGTCAGCCATGCTGCATCCTGGTCTGAGTTTAAATTGCTCATCTCCAATCTTACTTTATTACATTCTGTGTATTTGTTTATCAGTTCCCCTTTCCAACACTTTCATGCTTGATAAGAGATTGCTTCCCTTTTATTGCCCACAGTTGGGAATGTCCTCTTTGTCCTTGTACATTGACACAAAAATGTTTATTCTCCAGTCATCTGGGATATACCTTTCTCATAATGGAAAGTTATAAAAAGGGATTAGTGGAATGGGTTTATTGTCTGATGAAGTATGAAAATAATAGGATGAAAGTGCTTACTTTTGTTACTAGTACACATTTTTGTTTTTGGTTTTGTTGATTTTAACAATTTGGATTTTAACAGTGTGTATTAAAACTTTGTTCTTTGAATTACAAGATTTGTCAGCATTTCTGTTTGGGCTGTTTACCGTGTTTTCATATACCTGTCTGTTCATAATACTATGATTACCCTCAGGAGCCATTTCTGCTTTAACCCAACATCATGATCATATCTGTTATGACGTCATCTGAATGGGATGCTTTCCCTGACTTCATTTTCCGTAGTGCTGATCTGACTTCTTGAGGGGTGAGCTCTTCTTTCTCTTTTGGGGCAGTACAACTGCTGTGGGTTTTCTTCACTCAAAAGCTGCTGGAATTACTCCTCCTATATCTCTTTGATGTCCTGTGAACTGCTGAGCAGGGTGTTTCTGGTATCCATTATGAAGGATGTCTGAAGACTATCTTTCTTATCTTTCTATCTTTGTCTTGTTACCTAATAGAGTTTCTTTGTGCCATCTGCTGAGTCACTTTCCAGAAGTTGTTAGAGTACTAGTTGTAATGAAAGGAAGTACTGCCAGCACATTTAGCTGGAATTTTGTAAATAATTATGTGTCATTTGTGAATATCAAATTGATTTATACAAGATGCTTGTGTTACAAATGTATTAGAACTCTGGGTCATTCAAGATGAATGTATTAAGACTGTATGTCGTGTGTCTATCAAACTGATTTGTACAGACATTTGTTTTGAAAAGGTATTTCTAAAGAACTTGTATTTGAAATGTATGCACAGTGTCCCTTACTGGAGAGAGCAGAAATGTACATGCACTATTCTAACTGTTTAAATGCACGTTTGAACAGAGGAAACTGGAGAGTTAACCTCAGTCCAGCAAATTTTAGAAAAAAATTATGAAATTAAATCACTTTATAGGCTAGACCATAAAGATGCTGGCTCACAGGTTTCAAGGCAGCCAGGGGCACAAAGTCTGTATTAGAAAGATTTCTGTATTATCTTTGGGGTGAACTATTTACTACTCTGGAAGCATGGAAATATGCAATTGTTTTATGACTTCCAGCATCTGCCAAAGAACTGAGCAAAAGCTCTTGTGTGTGAATTTTTACAGGTAGGTGCTAAGTCCTGCGAGCTTCTAGCAATGAGGGTTTTGCATGGGAACTAGAAGTCAGATGACCAGAAATGATGTCATCCTGCAAGCTACTTTGAGAAGTCTCTTAGTGAGACAGAGCATTCTGTATTCTGTCTTGAGCCTGACAACAACGAGAAGGACCATTCACCACTTCATCTGCCTTGCTCTATTAAGTAAGTTATTAGGGTATAGCAACTCTCTTAGATACAGTCAGGAATATAGTGAAGCTTAGTTTATGTACTGTTTTTCTTTATTTGTCTGAGCCTGTCGTGCAATGTTATTTTAAATGTTTCCTGTGGTCTGAACTCTGATGCCACTGTGAATATATATTTAGTATTGTCTTGTTATTTTATTGTTTATTATTAAATATATTAAAACCTTTCATTGTGGCAGATTTTTGCAGAGATATTTAAGTTTTCAGAGTACTTGCATATTTATTTGGTGATACTGTGTGAGCCACTCCTAATAGCCTTGCTCTTGGTCAAACTACCATTTATATTAATATTAATTTTACTCAGTAGATTAGGTACCCTTGGAAGAGCCTTAAGGTAGCTGGCAAGGGGTTCTGTTGGCAGTGGTAACTAGTTTATAGTCTGGGCAGAAGGGGGCATAGTTAGTAATTCTGTGTCATCCTTTCCCAGGTGTGTGTGTGTGTGTGTGTGTGTGTGTGTGTGTGTGTGTGTGTGTGTGTGTGTGTGTGTGTGTCTGTGTGTGTGTGTGTGTTTGTGTGAAACAAATTTCCAAGAATGTGTGTGTCAGCTACTTGTGCAGGGACAAAAAAGCACTGGTTGGATAAAGAGAGTGTTGAACTTGGCTTGGAACCCTGCCTAAGGACTCAAATCTGTAGCTGTGCCAGTGGGGAGTGTTATTGGGAATCTGGAGAAAGAAGGAGAAACCAGCCCTGGACTGACTGTGGTCCCTGTGTGTTCTTAGGAGAAATTGCACTTGATGCAGAGAGCTGCATCTGGAAATACCGTGTGTTTACCTGTTATCCTCCCAATGAACATCTCCCACAGGTGCCAGTGGTGAGGATTGAGGCTCCTTGATTACTGGTCCAGTAGTGGGTTGTCACATATTTATTGGTTGGCAATGGTGGGATATCCACATCACATATTTATTGGTTAGCAGTGTGGGATCACCACATCACATATTGGGATTCAATGGTGTGAATATTGAACTCCTGTAGTCTGTAAACAGGTAGTCAGTAAAGAAGGTGTTTGCACTCTCAAGCAGCCATACAGTAAACATACAGAGTTTCATATCACAATAGTTTTATTTATTTTATTTTTGTTTTGTTTTATTAGCTTAGTTAGTGAGTGAGAGCAGGCAAGAATGTCAGCAGAAAAGTATGGCAAGCTGACAAGGAG
>NC_056744.1:1001617230-1001674730 GCF_019279795.1 Protopterus annectens | reverse complement strand
TTAATTCACTCTTGACAGGTTCAGTTTATAGACCAAAAAAAAGGATTTATAATGAAATTTCAAAATGAGTTTAACTGTGAAAACAGAAGATATGTTGAATCCTGAATAAATAAAAAGCAAAAATCTATTCATTCTTTGAAAATCTGGACAGTTGGGAGGTATAGTTCAGCTGGGGCTGTCTTTAAGTTTGCCGCCCTTCCCCCTCACAAAATCATGGTCGAATGGAGCCTCCCCCTGCAGCCATTCCAATGATCCATTACTTTGCTATTTCACTCCATTTACCATAAACACTAATGTGCATACTGATTTACTTCTATGATGATTTGAACTTCATTTGAAAGTTTTATTTTGAATTTTACAGCACAAACACTAAGACATCTGCTAAACAAACTTGGCATTAAAACTTCTCTAACCTTGAAACTCACATTCATTGAAACAACATTAAAACCCACATTCAAAGAAAATACATTTTACCCGTGGCCGATAAAAATTAATTCTGGGCTGTTTTCAAATCATAGGCCCCTTGCATATGAAACATACATGTGCTCTTTGATACACCTTCCTATTGCTTTGAACATTTTTCCAGTAAACAATGAAACAAAACTGCCCAATTCAGAACATTTCCATCATAAAAGTCTACTCAAACTTCTACAGTCCACTATTATCAGTAAATATGCACAATTCTACAGTCCACCATTATCAGTAAATATGCACAATCTCTGAAGTAGTAAAAAAGTCATCTAAATAATTCCGCGTTAAATAAATCTGTAATGAAGAGGTTGCTGAGAGCAATCACCTTTATATTTCATGGTTTCATAGAAAAATAAAGTGTCTGATGCCCCTGAGGAATAAATTGCCAAAATTACATTAAAAATAAGCTAGTAATATTGCAATAGGAAATGTATGGCAAACTAATAACAGGCTCATAGTTAGTATTTTAACTTTCAGTATGGCAGCATTCACCCCTTATGGAAGTAGAACCAACAACCTTCTGCATCAAAAGCAAGTACACAACCTGTTGTGCTATTAGCAATGTGAGCTGACTTAGCATAATCAGCACTAAACTTCTCTTCCCCTGCAGCTCTCAGCTCCTTGTAAAATCTACTCAATACTCAACTGCATCTCAACTTCGCAGCACAAGAAGTCTGGAAAAAGCCAAATTTATTGGGGTGGGTCAAAAGGGCAAAACCAGGGACACATTAAACATTGCTTGTATAATCTTGGAAAGCTGCTAGAATAAAATGCTGTGTTACCACCATACATTTTACTGCCAAGGTCTCTGTGCAAAAGAGTCAGAGCAACATACCACTATGCCAAATCACCTGCTTTGTGAAAGAAAAATGCTGTGTTATCACCGTACATTTTACTGCCAAGGTCCCTGTGCAAAACAGTCAAGAGCAACATACCACTATGCCAAATCAGCTGCTTTGGGAAAGAGAGGAAGACTGAAACTTAAATGGCTATCATTTAATGAATTCAGTTTTCACCATAGCTGTCAACCTCTTAGCACAAAACACCTGGACAAACCCAGTAATGAGGGAATACAGCCCTCAAACATATTCAGTGAATTCAGTTCTTGCCATAGCTGTCAACCTTAGCACAAAAAAACTGGACAAAGCCACTAACAGGGTAGTACAGTCCCAAAAATAAGGACAAATTTCAAATAGCCATCTTATAAACTTAAAAAAATGCTATAATAAAAGGTTGTGTTACTATATATTTATTGCTAGAATAAAAAGTTGTTTTACTATGTATTTTCTGAAAAATATGAAGTCTGAAATTCAAATGCCTGTCAATTTTACTTCTGATGGAACAAAAACAATTTTCAGCAGAGGCCCAGGGAGAAATACTGTAGACACATGTCTTTGTAAAATGGCAGGACACCAGAGCAAATCCACACAAATACAGGGAGAAGATGCAGACTCCACACAGAAGGCACCCCAGCCAAGAATCAAACCAGAAAACCTATAGCTGTGAGGCAACAATACTGCCACTGCACCATCAAATATGTAAGGAAGTAAACATTCAGAAACCTGAAGTCTGAAATTCAAATGCTTGTCAATTTTATTTAACATTTGTTAATCAGGACAGTCTGACTTGGAACAAAAAAAAACAATTCTCAGCAGAGGCCCAGGAAGAAATAATGCAGACATGTCTTTGTAACATGGGAGGACACAAAAGCAAACCCACACAAACACAGGGAGAAGATACAGACCCCCCCCACAAAGAAGGCACCCCAGCCAAGAATCAAACCCAAAAACCTGCAGCTGTGAGGCAACAATACTACCACTGCACCATCAAATATCAAGCATTGCAATATTTACAAACCACAGATATTATGAGGAATAGATCAGATCAAATATGAGGCAAAAATCTGCAATTTTTTTACAAATGGTGATGGGTAGGGAATTCAGGTCTTTAACACCTGCATACAAGGTACAGGGTTCAAGCCTGAGGTATTCCCTACCACACCACCAGTATATTGCACCTGGGGCATTTTCACACACACACACACACACACCTTGTACATCCAAATCCCTGGTCCTGTAGTAAATCCAGATCCCTGTCCACCATAAATCCAGTAAGTCCCTATGAAACGCATCTTCCCCTGTAGTAAATCCAGATCCCTGTCCACCATAAATCCAGTAAATCCCTATGAAACGCATCTTCCCCCGACGAGACTGCAGCTGAAAACCCGCGCAACTCTGACCCTGCCCGTCGCGAGATCTTCCCCTGCAGCAAACTCCAATCCAGACCCAAGATCCTTCCCCCAATGAACTCCTGACTGCTGACGTTGCAGTCCGACCCCGACGCATTTCCCCAGCGAGTTCCCAGGCAGTCTATGCAGTTTAAAATTGCATAGACCTGTGGGAGCGCTCCTGTCCATGTTTCTCAATCAGGACTGCTGCTGAGACAATCTGCGCATGCTCCATGTTCCAGACTGTCTCAGCAGCATTCCGGACTAGTGTGCATGCACGGAATTTTAAAATATTTTTTTTTCTATTTATTCTTTTTATTTTCTTAGTTTGAAGTTGAGGGGGCTGCAGTCCAGCAGTCCAATAGCATGGGCCACCCCTGATAATTTGCAAGCCTTTCCCAGGTGTGTGTGTGTGTGTGTGTGTGTGTGTGTGTGTGTGTGTGTGTGTGTGTGTGTGTGTGTGTCTGTGTCTATGTGCATGTGTGTGCATGTGCATGCATGCATGTGTGTTCTTGTGTGTGCACGTGTGTGTGTGTGTGTGTGTGTGTGTGTGTGTGTGTGTGTGTGTGTGTGTGTGTGTGTGTGTGTGTGTGTGTGTGTGTGTGTGTGTGTGTGTGTGTGTGTGTGTGTGTGTGAAACAAATCTCCAAGAGTGTGTGTATCAGCTACTCGGGCAGGAACATAAAACAATGTTTGGACAGAGAGAGAGAGAGTGTTGGAGGACTTGGCTTGGAACCCTGTCTATGGACTCAACTCTATAGCTGTGGCAGTGGGCAGTCTTACTGGGAATCTCGAACAAGAGGGAGAAACCAGCCTCGGATTGACTGTGTGGTCTCTGTGTGCTCTTAAGGGAAATTGTACTTGAAACAAAGAGCTGCATCTGGAAGTACTGTGTGTGTACCTTGTCATCCTCTCAGTGTATGTCCCCCACTGTTGCCAGTGGTGAGGATTGAGGCTCCCTGATTACTGGTCCAGTGGTGACTCATCACACCAGTATTGCTTTGTTCTTTGCTATTACAATTGCTGTCTTAGGATCTTTGTTAGCCAACCGATATTTCTTCATGGTTTACTTTATTTTTATTTTTTATTTATCCTTTTTTTCAGGTCAGTCTCACAAGGCTAGTAGCCACTTTTCAGGTGGTAGTTATATTACTAGGAGAAATTCAGCCAGAGCACTGGGAACTTTCCCTACTCTATTCAATAGGGTCCACGAGATCTTTCACATACAAATGAGCTACCACAAACTCAACAGATAGGACCTTGGTCTAATGTCCCATCTGTGCTGAACTGCAGAGTCAGCAATTGATCTAGCTGGTGTGGGACTAGAATCCACAGCCTTCTGCACTAAAGGCAACTATGCTACCTTTTGTGTTAATGGCACTGCTCGCACCACTGACACTTATGCTGTGGATTTTCTGTTCCACTGGGAATGATTTTGCAATCTCTGATTATACCTCACTCCCCCCATTACTAGGGGAAGTCTATATGCATTGCATGTTGCCCGCTCTTGTATGTGATGTTGTCACTCTCTCTCTATCTCTCTGTCTCTTCTTGAACTATACTGTGGTCACCATCAAGCCATTTGCACAGAAGTCTATAATAACCCTCTCCTTCAATATTCCTTTTGCCTCAACTAAGTGGATTAAGGCAAGGGATTTTTTTGTATTTAAACAACTATTGTGCATAATTTATTTCTAACAAAATATCAGAATAATTGAAATCTTCTTCCAGTCCCACCTAATCAACACACTGAACACTCGGATCTAATTATTTTATAATTAGTCATTACTGCAATGCTAGAAGTAAAAATAATAAATATCTTTCAGTTGGTTAGCATTACTGAACCCAAAAATCTAAAAAATTATTGCAACTATCAAGGTGTGGAATTCTAAACATATAATATTTCAAAGTTTTGATAAATAGGAATGTCTTTGTGAAAATATAAAGAGAGAAGTGGCATTGTTATAGATTCACAATAATTTGGTTTCTAGACTTGTTACCATAGATAATTGAATAGAATGTTTGGCAGACGACATATAGGGAAGTAGTTTATTACAACCACTCAAGGTGGTATTATAAGTTCATATGTAAGTACTAGTCTAGCTGCCATTGTAGGCCATTTTAAATTTAGCCAGTTTCCCTTTTTGTGATCTTAATAATCTATCCCATTTGGTTACTGATTGGCCTTGCCCATCCCATTGTGGATAAGTATGTATTTGCACTAATGAGAATAAATGGAATCATAGCAAAGATAACCCGAGAAGACCCATACATGGGATAAAGCATTTAGATGCTGCCTCTGTTCGTTAGTAGTACAAGGGGCAGTCCTGGGGTATTTTTTTCTGTTTCTCATCCATAGATCAAGTTGTGCTTGAAAATGGATAGTGATGAACTTTGTTTTATGAGGATGGACAGTCTGTTATACAGCAGTGGTATCCTCTGCAAGATTTACCTGTCCCTACAAACTGTTCTGTTGATGTTGCAGAAGAGGTTTTGATCCCTAGACCAAGTATTTCTGATGCATTTAACTTGCTGACATGCAGTAAATCCATCAATAATGGGTCAGAGGATGCCTTGTATGCTAGACACTGATCACCTATTAGCAGTCTGTAGGATATTGAGTATAGTGACAGGGCTTTGAGTTGGTCTATGTAGGACATGATGTTTAGGTCTTGTACCCTTTTAGTAAGGTATTATGTTGTCACTGCCCTCAGATGGGGTATGAAGAGCAATTTCATTACTTTAAGAAGTTAAGCACCACCACCATGCTGCATGTGGATTCTCTCCTGATATAGATTCTAAGAAATTTATTGACATCTTATCATAACATAATTTAGAAAACTGGTATATATAAAAACACATAATGAGAATTGTTGTGACATCATCACTTGCTATGATCCAAAAAGTATAAAAAATATTACAGTTTTAGGGAACCATTTGGTAATTCTGATCATGTTTTATAATATTTGACCTTCTAATGAAAACAAATGAGACAAACATTTTTTACATATTTAATTATGGAAAAATTGATTACTACAACAAAAATAAAGTTATTAATTCAGTGGGTTACTCATCAGAATATCATTCCAGGGAGATAAATTAGGGATATTTAACTACTGAGAAAATAAATCAGTTGTTGAGACAACATCTGATTAAAATTAAAGACACAGAAAAATAGATTTCCATACTTCTTTAAAATTGGACGTGAAAGGGGAAAGTAAGAAGCAAAACTGGATTATGACTCAGCAAACAAAAATAATTATTCAACTACATAAACAAAATTAAAAAAAAAATGCCAGAAATAATATTGATGGAATTACAGTTAATAATAATTTAGTTATACATTCTGTGAGAATGGCAAATTAATTCATCAAGTATTTCTCAATGACAACCTACAATCCAAAGTGATGATACATTCCCAACAATTCAGTTATGAGACTTTTGTCCACATATATTTACATTTCTTGTCTTAAAGTTAATAAACAACACTAAGAAAACAACTTAGATGAGACCTGATCTTATTACTTCAGTCTTACTGACAGGGTTAGTTTATTTGTTGTTAGCGAAAGCATTTGGCACTTTATCATTTAAGGCAATCTATTAAGCAAAGCCCAAATAAATCCATATATTGTAAGATGGGTAATGGAATGATTGGGGGGGGCACAAGCAGTTCTGATTAATTGTAGCACATCTGAATATTTATTAGTTAATGTGGGACTGCTTCAAGTATTAGTAGTAGCCCCAATATTGTGTAGCATGTTTCTTACTTCCATTCCATCAGACAGACTCTGTTGCACAATAAATATGCAAATTATTGTAAAATTGGTTTTATTATAACAAATGATAGTGATTATGATGCACTAAATAGTTACATATCTGAAATAATAACCTGGACATGTTGTGTTGAAATGAGGTTATTGTGCAATACAATGTATTAAAAAAAATAACAATTTAATAAGACCAATATGTAGACGTCTAAGATACGGGAAAACATCATATTAACAGATACATTTTTTTGGAAATCATATAGATATAATTGCTTGGCAAGCACTAAAACAATTGCATATCATCATGAAAAATGTTGTCTTATGAAACACAAATTGTTTAGCATCCATTTATAAGATCTACATAAGGCCATTACTTAAGTACATTAACATCTTTTGAACTTATAATAAAAGAGAGCTAAATAAACTTGACACTATGCAGAGGAAATTTGCAAGATTAATTCTTTATCAAGAAAGAGCAGATTATATCATAAGCTATAAGATTTTCAATCTATATACAATGAGATATAGATATATTTGGGAAAATTAATTTCTATCTATAAGATATTTAATAATGGATACTTTGCAATCCATTTCAGATGCTGACATATGCAAATGTATGCCATGCCCTAACTTAGAGACAGCAACTTGCAGTTTAACATAGTGACAAAAAAGATGAATTTAAGATATTCCTTCTTGACCTTACAATTATCAGCATTATGGAATAAGCTACCACTATTATTAGCTGGCATAATGGTTAAGGTCTTTGCCTTCCGTGCATAAGGTACAAGGCTTGATTTTGACTGACCAATGCCTGTTTGGAGTTTGTCTGTCCTGTTGTCCCTGTGTCACTGTGGTGTTCTTCACACCACTGAAAAAATTACTGAGTGCTTCCATCTCAAACTTACTTAAGAATGGACCTGTGGACAGCAACACAGACTCTATATGTTGTCCTATAACTGAAGAGTTCTATAGATCAACTGCTTTGGGCATCTACTGTGGTGTGCAGAATCAAGATAGGAGAACATGGATCATAGCCTGAGTGCTTTGGCAAGGATAGCCACTCAACAGTGTAAAACAATGGTATAAAAATATGAGTCTATGCGATGTGGTTGTGTTGGCTAATGTCACCAAAATGGGGATGGGTATTTGCTGATGATAAATGGGTTGAGGACCTGGCCTAATCTGACCTATGCAAGGAAGCTATGCTAACAATAGGAAGGCTGTATGTGCCTCTATTGGCCAGTGTGTGCCTGCCATAAAGCCCAGCAGTCCTAGGTCAATAAGCTACTGGCTAGCTTGTATCCATTTCACCAGTTACCTATGATCGCTCTGTTGAGTGAAAGCTGGATGTAAAACCAATCAACCTGCCAAACATGAACTAAGAACTGCCATACCTAATGAAGGTCCAATGTCAGTATGAAGCCTGCACATGGATGACATGATGGTAAGATGAAGGCTGGACATCCTATGTATCTAAGAGACAAGATGAAAGGGCAATGCAGCAAAGCCATTTGGTTTGGGATCCAGAATCTATTACTCAGGAGGGGGACAGGCTGGAAATGGTGTAGGAACTGTGATGAGAGAGAGGCTTCAGAAGGCAGTAAGGGATGTCATCACAGCAAATTGATGCTAGTCTAATGATAGGACAGTATTCATAGTCTCAGTCTATGCCCAGAGCAAGGCTGTGATGGGAAGATAAGAGTACATTCAGACAGCAACTGCAGGACCTACTAGATAAAGCAGGACAACAGGAACTGGTATTAATAGTCGGTGACCCAAATGCATATATTGAGACAGACAAAATAGGATATGAGGACTGCCTGGGTCCACATGGGTGGGGCAACAGGAATAAAGAAGGAGAAGCCATTCTAGACTTTTACCTGGCAAATGGATTGATAGTAGTCAGCACATGGATCAGAAAGAAAGACAATCACAAGATCGCATACAACAGTGGTCAACATACAACTCAGTTAGATTTCCTCCTAGTAAGGAAAGAGTATTGGGGTAGAATCAGTGATTGAAGAGTCATCCCTAGTAAAACAGCCCACAGCATAAACAATGGTTGACACAATCAGCTGCAAGCAGTGGCCATAGAAGGCTCTAACATCAGCAGAGACCTAGAAGTTGAATGGAGAGAAAGCACAACAGTTCAAGGCACTAGTCAGAACTCTATCGCCTCAAGAAGAAGAGGAAAATTAAATAGATGGAGTTGAAGAAGAATGGCAGCATCTCAAACCAGCATGTGTGAGAGCTACAAGAGAAAAAAGTGCAGGAAAAAGTGGGACACAGAAAAGACAGAAACCAGGTTAGGAAGGAATGCTGGTTGCCTAACTAAGAGGCTAAAAGAGGAGTTGCAATAGCAAAGAACAAGGCATCAGAGGCAGTGTACCAACCTCTGGAAAGTGACTCAGTAGATGGAACAAAGAAACTCCATCAGGTTGCAAGTCGAAGACAGAAAAATAAAGAAGATAGTCACCCTTCATAAGGGATGCCAGTAGCAACCTGCTCACCAGTCCACAGGGCATCAAAGACAGATGAAAGGAGTACTTCCAACAGCTTCTGAATGAAGAAAACACCAAAGAAACTGTACTACCCCAGACACAGCCTATGGTGAAAGAAGAGGAGGAGCCCCACCCTAGAAGAAGTAATAACAACACTAAAGAAAATGAAGCCAGGGAAAGCAGCAGGCTCAGATGAGGTCACTGCAGATATGATAAAGATGTTGAGTTAGATAGGGGAGAAATGTCTCCTGAGGGTACTCATAGCTGTATGAAGATAAAGATGTATCCCAGATGACTGGAGAATAAGCATACTAGAACCAGTGTTCAAGAACAATGAGGACATTCACAACTGTGGGCAGTATAGAGGTATCAAACCTTCTTTCACACTGCATGAAACTTCTGGAGAGGGTGATTGATAAATGAATATGCTCAGTAGTAGAAAATAAGATGGGAAATAAGTAGTTTGGATTCAAATCAGGATGCAGCAAAACTAACCCAATGTTTGCAGGAAGGCAGATACTTGAGAAGAAGCTAGAAATTAAGAAAGAGTCCATCTGGGCATTCCTAGACTTGGAGAAAGCATATGACAAGGTCCTAAGAAAGCTGATTTGGGCAGTCCTCTGCTGCTTCAGTGTCCCAGCAACATTGCCAGAATTAGTTCAAACTATGAACAAGGACCCAATGACTCAAGTACAAACAATGTTTGGACTCAGAAAAGGACTCCCAGTGGGAATGGGTGTGCATCAGGGTTTGGCCCTGAGCCCACTGCTGTTCATAGTGGTGAGGAACTACATTAGCAAAAGTAAATAGGTCAGAGGGGGAAGATCGATAATGTCAATGTATGTAGACGATGTAGCATTACACCTAGATTCTGAGCAGGAACTTCAGGAAAGAGTAGGGGAATGGAATGCAAAACTGAAGGCAAATCAGATGAAACTGAGTACAAATAAGACAGCTGCAATAGAAGCAAATTTGGGAAATCAGAAGATGAAAACTGAGATAGAAGGGAAAACAGTGGAACAGGTTAACAAATTCAAGTATCTGGGAGGGGTGACTGTGGAGAAGGGTAATCTAAATGAGGAAGTCAAAGACAGAATCAGATAGTCTGCAGCCAACTGGCACAGATTGTCAGAGATAGCATATAACAGAAGAATGCTAAAGAAGCTGCACAGTAAGGTGTACAAAACAGTGGTGCTACCTGTACAGCTGTATGATACAGAGACCTGAACAGTAAACACAGAGCAGTTGAGGAAGCTAGAGGTTTCTGACATGGGTGGTAGGATGCACACTGTGGGACAAACAAAAAATGAGAACATAAGAGCTGAAGCCAAAGTAGCTCCAACTGCAGAAAAGCTCAAAGAGAACAGATTATGGTGACTCAGGCACATGGAAAAATGGCAAGAAGTGACAGATCACCCTGACCCCATGTTGAAAATGGGTAGAAAGGGAGTTGATGATGACTACCTCTTACAATGAGGGAATCTGACAATATTACACATTTTAAGCAGAATCCTGACATATGGACAAGAGACAAGGTATATGATTTTACAGAAATCAATGTTTTAGATATCCTTTGGATCTGAACATCATAATAAACTTACAAACGTATGAACTTAAGTGACATTAGAGTGATAAAATTCTCATTTTGATATATTTAATTTGTTTTAATCTATTTTTTCTGATACTGATACATGTGTGTAAGTGGATGGATTTATTTTTTTTCCTTTTGTCTTCCTGGAGTGGAAAAACATACTATATAGATGCAGTTTATAATCATAACATTTTATATGATCCTAGATGCAGTCATTCGTTAATTGGACCCCAGTCATGTGATTTGGTATAAATGTATTTATTTGGAAGAATGAGCATAAACTGCACATCACTGAAAAAGCCAGAAGGCAAATCCTGGGTTTGTTGCTTGCTATTGCTGTTGTTGCTGAATTTTATGACTGACCAATTGCATTTGTTGCTCGATTATATATACATACAGATATATATCTATCTATCTATATATATAATATATATATATATATATATATATATATATATATATATAAAACGAAAAGTAGATGCCCACTTCAGCGAAAGTGCATTTCAACGAAAGTGCACTTTCGCTGAAGTGTAATCGCCAGATCAGCTGACTGCTAAAAAAAAACCACACAAAAAAACTGTGCCCCCACACCCCCCTACTTAAATATATCAACTCCGAGATCGCACTACAGAGAGGAAAAGGGAATATTGTGATCTCCGTAGGTGGTTTTCAAAGTTTCAGTACTTCTAACAAATGGTTTCGCATAACTGAGTTTCAAAGTACTGAAACTTCGATGAACCGAATGGATCCCATATATATATATATATATATATATATATATATATGTATATATTGATATATATATATATATATATATCTTGATATATGTATATATATATATATATATATATATATATATATATATATATATATATATATATATATATATATATATATATATATATATTACATGCATGCTACACTAGTGAAGTTTCAGTTTATGGAATAGACTAAAATAGACTGATGTACAGTGCAAGAGACTAAACACTCAGTTCATCACACAGGGCCACAATAGTTCTGTGGGTGATTGTGGTACATCTGGTATGGGAAATTTGCCCTTCTTTCCCCATTGTTATACTATCTCTGTTTTAGTATGTATAAGTAGTAGTAGATGTGGGGAGACACAGATCCCCAAATGGGGTGGGTGAGTTGGGGTTCAGTGTGCCTGTATATATATGACCAGCTTTTATTCTAACAGTTTTTGTTTGATTAAGTATATTCAGTATCAGTCAATTCACATAAAAGATGAGTCATAGTTACCACCCTTCTCTGTTTATTCACAAACAATAGAAACACTAGACCGGTCTTTAACCCTGGGCCTTTGTGGGGGGAGGGAGCATATCCCATTCTCTGGCTTCCACATAGCCAGTTATTTGGGACTTGAAAAAACAGAGATTAACAAGTCCTTTGGCAAAAAAATTGTATTGATGACATGACCTTCTGCGATATGTTTGGGTGCATTATATCTAATCGAAATTATCATTGGTGTAAGGATATTCATTTGTCAGAACTGGTCAAATATTTCAATTGTCAGGGTCAGGAATAGCCAACATGTACAACATTGAATGTATGGTAAGTAGGAGTAGGCAGTAATTATTTCAGCATTGAGACTGATTGGCATGTTTTTTTTATTTATTTTTTATTTATTTTACATTTGTTGACTGGGCTAGTCTACCTGGATATATGTCTATTTTCAGTAGAGGCCCGGGGAGAAAAGCTCCACAGCAGATAGATACAGCTTAATATACATGTGTAAATATAGACATAAAGGGATATTAAAAAAATACATTTAGTTATACATGGTATGAAAAGTCATACGAGTCTAGCTTATTTACATTACATAACAAAAAAGAGAGCCATGAGAGAATGTATATGTATATGTATTTATCATGTTTAGTGCTACAGTTAGAAAAGTGTGTTTTCACATTATGTTTAATTTGGTATGATTACTTAAACTTTAAATGTTTTTTTAATTATTTCTGAAGATTGTAAAATGTTTTTGTAATACTTTGAATCTTTTCTCCTTGGACCTCCACTAAAAATGGGCGCCTACCCAATCAGACGTTCCTGGTAAATGATGTGAAAAGAAGCTTTGATATCCATCACGGACACCAAGTGAAATCTTTAAAAACTTTTATTCATATAGAATCAAAACAGTAATGAAAAAATAAAACAAAAAACTTTTCCGATAAGCGCTTTCGGCTAGACAAGCCTTCTTCAGATCGTTAAGCCAATAGCATTTCCAAATCTACTAAAAGGATTGAGCAACCAATAGGAGCTCTCATTAAAATTAGTTAAAAAGTCTAAGTCAATGCAAGTGCTCCTTCCTCTTTACTCGTAGTGAATAGCCACTCTTAAAATACTTCTCTGTTATAGGTACTCCTATAGCAGGTCTTCCATTCACAAAGTTCTTCCTGGTTCCTTCCTTCCAATCACCTTGGTTTACTAGTATTTGATACTCCATTATCAACTTGATTCTATAGCTTTTTCTACGGCCCATTTTTCAAAATAAAGGGTCGCATTACGTATTATCTATGATCATAAAAAGGAGGCTATTCAGCCATTTGATCTACTGCATTACTCTCATTTGCAGGCATAGTTCAGTGGAAAAGATTTTTGATAAGTGTTTCTCAACAGAAACTTAGGTTATTACTCTACTTATCATTGGCCGACAAAATTAGATTTTCCTTACCAAATAACCAATAAGCATGCTAAAAGCAGCATCAGTACAACTACCTTGTTTTACTCGGTTCCTGATAAATGAATGTCAATATATAAATAAATAATGCATAAAAGGGGGTGTTGGGAATAGTCTTATAATTGTGACGAATAGAGGAAATATATAAAATGTACTTCATATTATCAGCCTTCATTTTGATAACAAAACTGCTAATGTAACTACATGCAATGTGATAAACTGCAAGTAGATGAAGATTCAATGTGACAAAGGCCAGATCTGTTCTCAGTTATGTTGGTCCAGCTTGGAAAACTCTGGATGTGTGGAAAGTAGATAAGTTGCCTGCATCTAGAGGACCAAGCAGGTGGCTCATAGATTGCAAACTGAGGTCATTTTCATTGCAATGATGCTGATATACAAATTACTTAATGAATATGGTAATTCACCCTTGACTGGTTCAGTTTACATTCCAAAAAGTGATGTATAATGAAATTTGAAAATGAGTTTCTTTAACTGTAAAAACAGAAGACATGTCGAGTGCCGTTGTGACAAAATGTACACTGTGATTCTCCTGCTGATTTCTGATGTTCTGTTTTATTCCTAGAAGAGGCAGTCTTCCCATGTGCTCATTGGGTAACAGTATTATATAGTTATAATAGCTAGCTGTATTTGTATTTTCTAGCTGCTACTCACTTGAAATATGTCTTTTGAATAAGCTCTTTATTATTTTTTTATACATGACAGCAAACAAACTGGCAAAAAGGGATAGAGGAGTAAATAAACTATTATACTGAGGGTCCTTTCAAACCTTCCAACTGTTATTATTGGGATTTTCTAGAGGTACCAGTGTATGAGAAAACTACATAGAAAGTGAAGTTTATGACTGAGATTCAGAAAAAATCCCACCGTGGGTGGTAAGATCTGGGACCAAAAGGGAGATTTGTCATGATCATGAAAAATGGGATTAAGAGACATGTTAGCTGCAATGAAGAATTACCATTCTTAGCGAATTTGAGTATCTGTGCATAACCAGTAATTACTGCTAGTGCAAATCAGCACTTTCCTGCAAGCAATTCTGGTGGCATATGCATCTCTTTGTCACAGGCACCGTCATTCATTTATACAAACACACATGCACATACATTCACACACACACACACACACACACACATTCACAGAATTATACATTTAGACACACACACATGCACAAGTGTGAGTTCGCGTATACACACACACACACACACACACACACACACACACACACACACACACACACACACACAAAAAAAACATCACTTACCCCTCTCTGAGTTGACAGAAGGTCCAGGATCTATCCTCTTATTTTTTTCTGCCCCTCGTAAATCACAAATTCATACAGTCTCTTTGTAATGCCAGAAATTTGTGTTTCATTCTTCTTATTGTTCAGAAGCTACATCCCGATGCTAGACCTGCTCCTCTATTAACTTTTTAAGTCACTTCTAGTAATACTTTAAAAATCTCCTTGGTGTTATCTAGCATTCTTAGCTTTGTCTGGAAGTTTTTAACACAACCATATGGAGGTATGCTGTCCCCTAAACAGATTTTCTTCTACTCTCTATTGGCTCTTTTCTGTTCTGTTTCTCATAACTAAATAAGTAATACATTTAGTCAATAATACCAAACACTGAAAGTTCCACATTTCTTATAGCTTAGAAATTTAACAATGGCAGAAGCATTTATCAGTTAGTATAGAGGACTAGAGCTCTGAATTGTGAATGAGCTGCTGTCTGTGCCAAGGGTACAGACTTCAAACCTTTTCCTTGTTTTACTTTAATTTTTTTTTATTGACATAATATTAAAGAAGGCTCTCTGATGTCTGGTGGTAGCACAGAGAACTAAAGCTCTGCTAATAAACTACTTTTGGGACCGAGGGTATAAGGTTCAGAGACTTTTTCCCTTTCCATTTTAATCCCTGATACCTTGTGCTCCCCAACACATTCATCTATGGAGGGGAAAGCTGTTGTTTTATTATGTTTTTAAGAGACATCAGGAGAGTATTGAAAGAATATCCCAGGTGGCTAGTGTTCTTCCCACTGCACATCCTTTGTGGTGAAAAACTGTTGTTCAGTTAACTATTTAAGATACTTTAGTGGGTATTTAAATACTATCCTTGGTGCCTAGTGTTCCTGCTCCACATCTGTTGTTGTATTAACTTTTTACATGAGTTATATTATCCCTGGTGTCTAGTGTTTCTCCTTCCATATTCTCATACTGTAGAACTTGCTCATTAGTCTAGAGACATTTGAAAGTATGACAGCCCCCCTCCACACACACGCATTCCCCCCTTAACAGTCTGTATTTCAGATGCTGTGTACACTGAGAACACAGGTGAACACCATGTGGGAATCTCAGGCAGAAGATGTCCATCATACCCTTTGGAAGATGCGTAGTCAGGCTGTACCTCTACAGATGCCTCCATAATGGTAGCTGAAAGTGATCACTCCCTCCCTCAGTAGTGTTGCAGATAGTGCCACTATATCATTGAACTATACCTCTTGTTAGTTGCCACCATCATCAGTTGACATCAACCCTGTCCATCAATGAAACCTATAAAAGCAGAAATACACATGACAAAACATATGTCCCAATAACCCCATTGGCATGGATAGTATTAGACATTAAAACATCCATATCATACGAGAGACATACCTTATCATGGAGGTTGTTGCAGCAACAGACCACAGGTGCTTAGAAAGACAGTTGGGGCTTTGTCAATACTTCACTTCGTATTTCATGGAGTGAGCTGTACTGTACTATAGTCAATATAATTAATCTGCTCTACTCCTGACTGACACATGAATGGTAGCTGATAGCCCAGCTCTGACATCCAATACATGGATGAGGACACTCCCCGGGCTAGTGAATGAGAATAAAAATCTCATCAGTCACATTGAGGCACTTTTGTGGGGTCTATAATATAACATCAAATTTTACAAAGAGCAAATGTTATAATATCGAACCCGTAATGTCGAACGCTGAAAACAGCGAAGGTGCAGGACACCGAATTCTTTCCCAGGGAAAAAATTCGGTGGGCCATTGTTGTGGCTTCGCTATTTTCAGCGTTCAATATGTAGGAACGTTATGGGTTGGGTTCAGGTAAGTGTGCGATTGTGTGTAGGTTAGGGTTAGGGGGCGGGTTAGGTGAGTTAGGGTTAGGGAGTGGGTCAGGTAAGTGTGCGGTTGTGTGGACTTTAGGGTTAGGGCGCGGGTCAGGTAAGTGTGCTGTTGTATGTAGGTTAGGATTAGGGGGTGGGTTAGGTGAGAAGGGTTAGGGCGCAGGTCAGGTAAGTGTGCAGTTGTGTGTAGGTTAGGGTTAGGGGGCGGGTTAGGTGAGTTAGGGTTAGGGCGCGGGTGAGGTGAGTGTGCGATAGTGACAGACCTTAGGGTTAGGGTTGGGTTAAGGTAAGTGGATAGCTAGTAGTGTATGTAAAGTTTAGTTTAGGTTTAGGTGTAGGATTTTAAGTGTATGTGTTTGGATTGCTGTTTTTTGTGTGTGTTTGTGTTGTGTGTATGTTTCTCGGAATAGCAAATTTTTTTCCCTGGGAAAAAATTCGCTATTCTGACTGTTCCATGTTTTCGGATTTCGATGTTTAGGGTTCGATATTATAACATTTGATGTTTACGAATTTTGATGTTATAATATAGACCCCTTTTGTGCTGGTGGTCTACCCCATCTTGTGTTTTTTTTTCTGTCATAATGTCCCCATCCTTTGCTTTTACATGAAGTATCATATAAGGAATCATTCATCACACAAGTTTCACAGACTATTAGGGACACTCACAGCATTCACCTCCTGCAAAAGTTCCTGCCTGATGTAGCCATGATACTGCTTCTCTGCAGCGGCTTTGCCAAAGAGGTGTATGTCATTTGTGTGGAGGGCTTACAGTGGTTTCATATTCCTTCTGACAATAAACATTTTCAGCTGTTGCTTCTCATGAGTACCCATGCTAATACATCTGTGGACAAAACATGTCATTCAGTGGGTATGTCTGGTATGCTGTGGGATGCTCACACTTAAGGACATTGCCTCCATTTTATGTGCCTGTTTATGTGCTGTACTTAATATGCAAAGCCACTGCTTCCATTTCCATACTGTATATGTGGCCACAGGATCCATCCCATTATGCATCTGTTTATCAGCTTTAGTCAGTGACGTGCACTGTTTCCCCCATACATATATACTGTAGCCATGTCTCATTAAGTGGCCCTGGAACACAAAGCCCCCACTTTAGCATCTCCTCATCAGTATCATGTGTTCCTAGTTACCTGTATATCACTGTCTGCCCCATTGAAGTTAACCTCCACCACTCCACCACAGTGTTTATTGTTTTGCTGAGGCATTTACCAAGCAGGACTCCTTCCTGAACAATATAAATCCTTCCTTAACTCAATAAAGCTCTTTTTCACAGTTGTATGATATTGAGAGGCATGCATAGCTCTCAACTGTCCAGATTTTCACAGAATGTTCAGATTTTTACCTCATATTTTTGGTCTACTCCTCATGCAATTTGTGGTTTTCTGTCATATCATTGGGATGATCTCAGTACTAAATAATTACATACATTTGAGTTTCAGTCTTCAAATCTTTCAGAAAATGCATCTTAAAACAAACCCTTTTATTCTAGCACATTTCTAAGTTTAAAAGAGCGATATTTAAAATGTCCCCTATATTTGAGACATTGCCCCCCCCCCCATTGTGTCAGGCTTTGTCTAGATTACTTGCACTAAGAGGTTGAGAGCTATGTCGAGACAGTTGATCAAAATGGTGCTGATGTTTTTATCACATTAAAAAGGGCATATTAGCATGGCAGTTATGCTAATATAGCTATTTAGTGCCTACACACGATGGTGGTATCTATGCATGTCATGGTGATCGCGAGGCATGTGACCATTATACACATGAATACAACACATACATATATATATATATATATATATATATATATATATATATATATATATATATATATGCATGTAGTGTCATGATGCAGTGATATAGCTACTCCTAGTACCACGATGTAGCATTATGGAGCCTTAGGAGGGCCATGGGCAGTGTAATGTTGAATGAAATGTGATCAACAAATATGCATTTGTGCTCACAAGACTACCATTTTGCTCCTTTTGTGGTCCTGCATGAGGAGTCATAGCTACTTCAGGAGCTGTCAAATGCAGAGCTCCAGCATGGTGTGTTAGGAAAAGCAAGATTTTCTTGTTTTTCCTGCAGAGGAGTTTCACGAGCATCTGCTAAGGCAGTATGTTAGTCCATTCAGGAAGATGGATACCTGTCATGAACTTCTTAGGATGTTGAATGATGCCACTGGCATCACCTATTCAGATAAAAAGTGCTGGTAATGCAGTACAGACCCTAGACAATCTAAAGTTGACCGATTTTGAGAATGAAAGGCAAAGGTTAGAGAGACAGCCAGGATTGTAGTGTGGCCTTTTTTCCATGCTTCTGCCTTCTGATTTCTTACCTGTTTTACTTGTATACTTAGGAGTGCATACTTTCTTTTCCTGTGACAGAGGAGTGTAAGCTTATCACGTCTTCATGTCACAGAAGATGGGAGCAACACTCCTGCAGCAGTGTAGGTATAATGTCTGCGACAGAAGACAATTGTGCTTGTGTTTCCACTATAATATATATATATATATATATATATATATATATATATATATATATAATACATTTTTGTTAGTCTGTTGTCAATCTACAGTTCCAGTTGTGGAGGAGGATGATGAAAAAGTGGTCAGGCTACACTCACCTCAGTCCATGCCAGCTGATGCCCCTGGTACTGGATCACTAGTGACCATCAGGGCTGCCTCTTTAGCAGGAGACTGATGCTTTCCTTACTGGACATGACTTGGAGGGTTCATCCATGTCCTCCTTGGCTACTTCCAAGAAAGGGTGAAGGCTCCTATTCTGGGAATTGTTCATATGGAGCCTGTCCTGATCTGCCAGCATCAGTGTTGGAAATTGGTGGAGGTTCAGGTGTAGCAGTAAATGGATGACCATCTCAGCAGTTTAGAGTTCTTTATGGCAAGTGAGATACATAAAAACAGGAGGCCCCTGGTATTAGGCTAGTGAAAAAGCCACAAGCCTATGATGTCAGTCATCAAGGTGAGTGGTACCTTGGTTTGTTGCATTTTGGACCCAGATGAGTCCAGCCATGCCAGGGCAGTAACATATTCTCATCCTGGTGTTTTCCATCATTCATTTTGCATTCCCAGTTCTTTGATCGTTTGTCAGTATTTCCCATCACATTTCTTCACCCTCTAGATGCCTGTGTCCATCTACTATCTTCACAAATATTTGTCTGTCTACTGCCTAATTTCTGAATCTTTATTTTATGTTGTCTGCCCATCTTTTTATAGTCCATCCACAGCTTTCACTCACTAACTTCACCACCTCTCCTTATTTTCTGCTTGCTGTTCTCTCCTTTCCTACTTTTCTATCTATCCCATGTCCTCTCCAGTTATGCATGCACAGGGTAGGCACTTTGCTGATGAGTTTTGCCATCCTGCCCTTCTTAGAGGGAGGTGGGGGCCTACTCTTCACATGTGAAAGTGACGGGTACCTACCTCCTGCAAAAAGCAGTTCACTATTCTTGTAACTTCAGATGACTGCAAGCAAAAATATTTGTGATGAAATAAGAAGCTGCAAGTTACTGGGACTCTAGTAAATGGTGCTCGAGTTTTTATAATATAGTACTAGTGTACTCTATGGATCTTGCACTTTTGGCAGCAATACTGCACTTATGTCCAAGAATGAGATATTCTTGGTGTGTATTTTAAGAGGTAGGTCTTAACCAGGCCACTTACCTCTTCTTTTACTTACCCATCTAATAGACATAGGAAAACAGTAGACTGAATTTAAAGAACTTGTTTATAAACCAGCTCCGAGAAGGCAACAGAATATAAGTGTGCAAGCCTATCATTGCATGTGTTTTATAAAAGAAGTTGAGAAGTTCTCTTTCTTTAGTAGGGAAGAGCAGTCTGCTAGTAATGAGAAGCAGCGTTAAGTTCCTTTTTTAAGATACCATGAAGAGATAGCATAGCAATTGCCAGTGATACATCATAGAGTCTGGTAAGATCCAAATCAGTAGGTAAAAAAGTCACCTAAATGAACCATAAAGACTTAAAAAGTTAAATGTCATGGACATTCAGAAGCCATGTAGCTGAATGACTGCAAGTCCTTAAGTAGTTATTTGCATATATTCCATGGGTCTCTACTACAGGAGGTTTAAGGTATTACACAGTGAAGACTTTAGCTTGGATGGATTTTTCATGCAGATTTTACTGAATAGATTCTGATAAGGCTGTGACAGTTATGGATTTTCCTTCTGTCAATTTATAGAAATAACATCCAAAAGAAATAGAATTTCTGGTGATATTATAATTTCATCTTGTAGGGGTCTTGAGTTAGGGCAGCCATGGTGGTGCAGCGGTTAGCGTTGCTGCCTCACAGTAAGAGGTTCTCTGGTTCGATCCTCGGCTGGGGTGCCTTCTGTGCGGAGTCTGCATGTCCTCCCTGTGGTTGCATGGGTTTCCTCCGAGTGCTCCGGTTTCCTCCCACATCCCAAAGACATGCTGTAGGTGGATTGGACACTCTAAATTGGCCTTAGGTGTGAGTGTGTGCATGTGTGTGCCTTCTGTGGAAGGTTGGTCGCCGGGCTGGCAACTCGACACTGTAAAACTCCACTGCCGATCATGAGCGGACAGGTGATCCGCTGTGGCGACCCCTAACCGGGAAAAGCCGAAAGAAGAAGAAGAAGAAAGAAGGGGTCTTGAGTTAGTCAGGTTAAATGACATACAAGACAACATAGAGCATAGTTTGGCTGAAAAGGCCACCATAGCTCAAGCTACAATCTTTCAGGGAAAAAATACTCAGCTTGAACTGAAAGGGACTTCAAAACATCTTAAAAGACAGCACTAGAGTCTGGTGGGAAATATATGCAGGACTGTTTTTCATTTTTGTGTCTCTCTCATTAGAATTTCTATACATAACATCCTCAGGAGGAAAACCTAAACAAAGGGATTCTATTTCATCTATGTTAGTATCATAACCCATACTGGATGAAATATGAGTAAAAGAAGCCAACTCGTCATCATCTTCCAAATGCAACAGGAAAGGTCAGGATCAATGAATACCAATTATGACATTAATGTTGAACTGGATTAAAAGCATGCATGGAAGTGCACAAGCTGATGGACCAGTGATGTGGGGTACACTCATCGATACTGAAATGGGGAAAGAGCATGTGAGTCGTAAAAGCATGCATGGAAGTGCACAAGCTGATGGACCAGTGATGTGGGGTACACTCATCGATACTGAAATGGGGAAACAGCATGTGAGTCATAAAAAAAACCTTGATGGCTACCTGCATGATAGACTCTTTTGACTCTCACTAAAGTTGGAAAGAATGGGCTGATCAAATGCTGTAGGATGGATGATGAGCAGGTGTGAGGGAAAAGGCTATAGAAAAAAGATGATTGTATGCTATCAACAGTTACTAAAATGTGACTATAAAAATAACAATGCAATATTTTGTTTTCATATTATTGCATTTAAAATAATTCTTCAAATATTCAGGGTAAGATGGCTCTCTTGTGTTCTTGATCCAGGCTTTGACCCCTCTGACCTGGAATGTATCCCATTTATTGCACACTTGTCAGTTTTATGTATACAAACTATAATATGAGTGGATAATATGCTCAGTGGAACTCTCATGGACTCTCATTCCATTGATCACTTATCGACTGCAAATCTAGCAGATGTAAAATTTCCCAGTACCAGGCACAGTCAGTGCATAGGGAATATTTTATACCTGTTTTATCATGAAATCGGACTCTTCAGCCAGTCAACATGTCAAGGGGGTGTTTGGTCCTTACTCCTCAACTGTTGTGATGTGGACAAGATAACACAACATTGTGCTATGTTTTTATATACACAATTAACACAGCTATCATCATCATCATCATCATCAACTTCCTAAGCCTCAAGTTTCCCATTTTCTACATGAGGTCTGGGTGTCTTGTCATGTGTAACCACCTCTTTTGATTCAATTCCACTGTCCTACCTTCTTTGACAGTCATAACTGACTGTGGAAGTGATATAATTATATAAAATAAAACTGGTGTCCCTCATAGTATTAACATGTATTTGCAAAAAATATATATAATTTGGTAGAACTGTTTTTCCTTCACAGTAACAGAGGTTTGGTAAAACAGCTTTCTCTCATAGTAACAGTGTGATATTTTTAGGACACAGTATCTGCAAGTGCAGAAAAGAAATATGCAATAAACAAGAATGATTATCTTAAGAGAATGTGCTTATAGGAAACAAAAAAGTATTATAATTCTGAATGTTTTTGTAACAAATGGCATTAACAATAGAGACTTGTGGAAATATCATAAACAGTTGACTGTATACAAATATTCAAGTGAATAAACCTGCTAAAGGGAAATGGCTAACACAGCAGAAAAAGTTATAGACTATCCTATCAATGAAAGATCATTTCAGCATGCTGAGAACCGTTTTTTCTGGATAAAATAAAGATGCAGACAAAGAATGCTTCAATACAGGAAAATAATGTTTTATCGGGGAAGAAGTTAGAAACTCATTAAAAGTGACTGTAACTGGTGGACATTTTGTAATTTGAGTCAGCTGAGGAAGTGCAGTGCATCTGACAGTGATCTTTGTTATAAAGTAAATGTTATAATCTCAACAGTAGTGCTTGGTCGGCTTGTTTTAGTAAATCTTTCAGTATACAAATATATACTTGTACAGTATTTTAGTCTCTGTAACCTGCTGATAAATCCATTTAACAGTGGCATGCCAGACGTAGTTCAGACCCTTTTAAATATTCATAAAAGTACTACAACAAGCACTAGTTAACATTTATTTGGCACCAACCTCCATACAGTCAGTACTGAACAGCCCACCAGTATCAGGTACATCCAAGTGGCTGAAACCAAAATTTCATCTTTGCATCTGCTCTGAGATGTTCACCAGCATTTTCAACAGAGAGGGAGTTTCCAGTTTGCAGTTTTGGTCTACAGCCTGATCACCTGTTAGTCATTTCTGAAAATGGTAAGCCCGTTTCTGAAATAACATGGATACTGTCAAGGATATGAGTGCTAGATGCACACATTCTGTGGCCATACACTTAAACTAGACTCCTGATTATTATGTCAGTGGCATGATCAAGCCAGCAGTGATATTAAATGTAATAAAGTATTGTTTGGTATAAACAGAACTGGGAAAGTTTACATGTGTAAATGGATTCATTGTTTTAATCAGTATGTACAAAAGCACAAAAGTCAAATGGATTCATTGTTTTGCTCAGTATGTACAAAAGTCAAACTGAATGTCTTCAATCTGGAGATAGATATCCTTGCTGTCATAAAACTGTGTTACAGCAATTGTCAGTAAAGACTATACAGGACAAGTCAAAATTGTCAGATGAAGTCAAAAGTTATTTTGCAATGCCAGTTTCTACCTTTTATAGAGACTTCCAGCCATTTTTAGATCATGCTGAAAGCTTTCAGGTTGCAGAGACAGCTGAAATGCTTCAGACTTGCTGCTCACAGAGGGATTCTCTTAACAAGGATAAAACATTGTCAGACAAACAGCTGCATGATAAGTTGACAGAGCTTAATGAAAAACATATGCCATGCAAATGGTAAAGAAACATGACATACAGATTAAAAGTATATGCAAAATGTTTTAGACATTTTGACTAGGGCTGATGTTGCTATACATACTGTTATAGATTCACAGGAAAATATGGGTGGGGACACTGACACACAGAAGCTCTTACACACGAGTTACAGGATGCACAACAGAAACTTTTGAATGACATGGCAAAGGAAGCAGAATTGCACATTAAGATAGGGGAATTACAGAAACAGCTTCAGGAATATACAGTTGCAAATGCAGATTTACAGAAACACATGTCAGAACATGTTAGTTCAGATAACATTAACGCTCCAAATGTGCAGGTAGTGACAGGTTCTTCAGTTGATCAATGCCAACAGTCTTGTTTGTTACAAACCATTCCTCATTGGAATGACAAGAAAGGATTTTTTTTTACAATATGTTGAGATTTGAAGATTGGCTTTCATATACAGGTGGCAGTACATGGAATGATTTATTGTAAACATTTTTTTTCGGTATTTATTGCAAAGTGTTATAAGACTTTCATTGTTTCTAATAAATGTAGGCTTGATTCTAGACAGAGTGAGAGCTATACTTTTGGAATATTCCCAAAGGCAAACTGTGACTACTAAGTTGGACAGCATTACATTTTCTGACAGGATGCTAGAACAGGCAGAGCATTTTAAATTGGCTTTTCTAATTGTTTACAGAATAGATGACAGAGAAATAAATTGCCAAGAAATACAAAAGAGGCTAATACATGCATTTTTAGAACAAGTAAAAGGAGTGCCAGGAGACATTAAGTGTATTTATAAGGAAACTACTGATACCTTAGAGCAATGTGTTCATAAGCTAATGAGAGTTAGAGTAATGAATGACAATGGAGATGTAACATTTTTTCTCTTGGTACTGATACAGATGGGTTTGAAATAGTAGGTGTAGTAGGACAGTGTAAAGGCAGAGAAAGGTGGATGGATGAGAAGAGAGATGTATGGAGAGGAGCATCAGCCCCTCCAGCTTTGGAAAGCCCTGATGCTAGACAAAGTTCATGTTTTTTTCTGTAGGAAATTGGGACATATCAAGTTGGACTGTGTATACTACAGAAAATGGAAAAATAGGCAGATAGAGAAAGAAGTATTTGCAAGGGACTCAAAAGATAAAGAAGTCAGGAAGGAAAAGCAAAAGCTTAAGCTGCAGGATGATTAACATAGAGGGTAAAAAGTTTCATAATTTTTTCAACTGTATTTTGCAGATATTTTGGAATACCATAGAGAAAAAATTTTAGCCCTTATGGGCATAAGCAAAAACAGACTGTGGGAAGTTAGAAGTTCCATTTACAGTGGGAGGTGTAAGGGATTACATTCCTCCTTTCTGAAAACAGTATCCGATTCGAGCTGTGGCAGAAGATGACATGAGGAAATTCATTTTACACGTTGAACAGGCAGGCATAATTCTAAAGGGACATAGACCAAATTCACCTATTTGGCTGGTTAAAAAGAAGGATGGGATTTACCATGTGGTAATAGACCTCCTTAAGATTAATCAGTACAGACAGCTAAAAACACATTTGATAGCAGAAGTTCCAGAAATAGCAGCTTGCATAAAACCATGAAGTAATTGGTTTACAGTGATAGATTTAGCAAATGGATTCTTGAAATACCACTTCAGAAAAGGGAATAGCAAAGGTTTGCTTTTACCTTTGAAAATCAACAGTATGCCCCGTCATTTTGTTATCAGATAGTATAGGATAGTAGGGACATTCTCACAGGATGTGCATAAAGATGACAGGGTTATTCATTATAATGATGACATTCTGATACAGTCAGAGACTATGGAAGAACATATATCACAGCTGAGAAAAGTTCTGAGACAGTTGCAAGAGAAAGGGTTCAAAGTAAACAAAGACAAAATACATTTTTTGTCAGAAGAAGTAACATTTATAGGAACCATTATCAGACCAACAGGGAGGAGAACTTGTCAGGAAAGGGGAAGGGGCATTCCGAAATGTGTATTAAACTTTGTATTAAAAAGACTGTCAATAGATATCTATTGTAACTAATGCAGGTAGTAAAGAAGGTAACATAACCAATGGAGACATAATTATTCTGTAAAATTCAAAGACTGATTTAAATTTTGATTGATTTTTTTTTTTGTTTTCAAAATAAAAAGGGGGAATTGATAGAATTATATAAAGTAAAATGGTTTCCATCATAGTAATAACATGTATTTTATCATATAATGTTGGTAGAACTGTTTTTCCTTCACAGTAACAGAGGTTTGGTAAAACTGCTTTCTATCATAGTAACAGTGCGATATTTTTAGAACACAGCATCTGCAAGTTCAGAAAAGAATTATGATTAGCTTAACAGAATGTGCTTTTGTGAAAAAAAATGTATTATACTTGTGAATAATTTTCTAACAAATTGCATTGACAATTGCTAACACAGTAGTAAAAGTTGCAGACTATTCTATCAATGAAAGAACATTTTGACCTGCTGACAAAGTGTGAAACTAGATAAAAGTGACTGCAATTGGTGGACATTTTGTAATTTGAGTCATCTGAGGAAGTGCAGTGTATCTGACATTAATCTGTGAAGAAAATGTTATAATCTTGACAGCAGTGCTTGGTCAGCTTGTTCATAGGTTCATAGGTTCATACTAGGCTATCTGCCCTAGGGCATTTACAAGCCTAGCCAGAGTGTGTTTGGCTTTCGCCACCCATTTTAAATTAATTTTGCTATGCCCTTTTTCAAGGTTAGTATACTGTGCCTCTGTCTAACAGTGACACAGAAGTGATACCCGGAGCAAATCTACAATCTCCCATCCACTCATCAAGATTCCTCTTGAAGAGAGTCAATGAGGGACTCTGCTTAACCTGGACTGGGATTTTATTCCAGAGTGAAGGGAGCCTCTGGGTTATGAATCTGTCCCTCCAGCATGTCCTATTTATTTCAGTGATGAGGTTCAAGTCTCTTGAGTGTGTAGCTCGATGGGATTTGGATTTTCTGAGGTGCAGCATGTCCATTAATTCCGGGTTGGACATGGCTTTATACATCAGGCACAGATCGCCTCTGAGCAGGCGGTATGCCATTGAGTAGAGCTGGAGTTTCTTTAACCGGGCAGCATATGGCATCTGTTTGAGCCCTTTGATCCTCTTGGTGAGGTACTTTTGGGGTCTTTCCAGTTGCTGCAGGTGTCTGGTAAGATACATCCCAAAAGGGGCATTGTACTCAATTATGGGTCTGATGAGGGATGAGTAAAGAGGCACAATGACCTCCCCTGATCTAGATGTGAATCCCTTCATGATTAGGTGGGCTATATAAAATGTTTTTCTAACCACTTTGGCCACGTGGTTGTCGAATGAGAGATTGCTATCAACTTGGGTCCCCAGGTCCCTAATTACTTCTTCCGTACTTAATGGATTACCATCTATGGGGTAATTTTTGGGCACTCTGTTTTTGCCAAAGGGGATGACTATACACTTTTTGGCGTTTAGCTTGAGGCTATGGCTCTGGCACCAGTTGTCTGTTTCTATGAGGCCCTTTTGTAGGATGCTTGTGTTGGCTGGAGAGTCGATTATGGCACCCAGTTTGTAGTCATCTGCGAACTTGGTCAGCCACAGTCCTTCCGTGTTGGCCTGTACCTCCAAGAAATATATACCGAACAAGAGAGGTCCCAGGATTGAGCCTTGTGGGACACCACTTGTAACTGGTTTGGAGTCTGACATGGCTCCAGCAATTCTAACCATGTGGGTTCTGTCCTTAAGCCAGTTTGCAACCCATCTAGTGACATAGGGGTTTATATTTAAGCTAGTGAGCTTATCTATAATGCCCGAGTGGGGTATTGTATTGAAGGCTTTTGCGAGGTCCAGGTAGGCTGTGTGGACCACCTTCCCCTCGTCAATGGCCTTGGTGACTGTTTCAAAGAAATCAACCAGGTTTAAGAGGCAGGATCTGCCCTTAACAAAGCCGAACTGGATAGGATCCAGTGTCTTTAGGTCCCCAATATCTTTATTTATGAGGTCCATGATGATCCTTTCCATAGCTTTGCAGACCAAGCTAGTCAGGCTTATGGGGCGATAGTTTCCAGGATCCGTTGAGGCACCACTTTTGTAGAGAGGGACCACTGTTGCTGTACGCCACTCTTTGGGTACATATCCTGTAGTAAGGCTGAGTTTGAACAGTAGTTTTATGTTTGGGTTTAGTTCTTCTTGGAGTTCATGTAGGATGCAGCCCGGGACAACGTCTGGTCCCATTGATGCTGTGTTTTTGCTTTGGAGAGGGCGGCTCTTACCTGAGCATCTGAGATGTCAGGGGGACAGCACTCTGCTGGGATAGATATTTGCCCTTTTGGTGGGGAAGGGGGGGGGAGTTTGCGCTGAACCTGTCAGCTAGGATGTTGGCAATGTCTGTGGGTTCGGTGTATTTATGTCATTTTGGACTAATTCTGAGCATATCTGGGAATTCCCACCCAGGTTCCTAACATAACTAAAGAAAGCCTTGTGATTATCCTTAGTGTCCTGTGCAATTTTTCTCTCGAAGCTGGCCTTAGACGATTTTATGAGTGCCCATAGTTTTTTGCTAATACTGATCAGAGATGCCTTCCCTTTTTGGGATTTTGCTCTATCATGTAGTAGCTTCCTCCTTCTATTGTATAGTTTGTTTATGGCTGGGGTCCACCAGACAGGATGCCTGCCTTTGGAGGATTGGGTCTTGGTTTTGTTTGGGATTGCATGATCCATGCATTCCTGAAGGTGTTCATAGAATGCATTTATAAAGGATTCTGCAGTCTGGGCCGTATTTTCCACAGGCCCGAGGGCTTTGAAGGATTCCACTTCAGTTTTGAGGAGTGCGAAATTTGCTTTAGAGAAGTTTTCACTGTGGTTTTCTGGGCAGGGGCTGGGGGTCGGGATGTGAATATCTATTGAGATTAGTTTATGGTCTGATCTTACCAGTGAGGGATACACTTCTGGTCTGGAGCATAGAGTCTACATGTTGGTGATGATCAGGTCCAGTATGTTTTCCCCTCTTGTGGGAGTGGTAACAAGTTGTTCCATAGCATTTGAGTTTATAAATTCTAGGAACCTTTGGGCTAGGGTGTTGGAGCTAGAGTAATGCTCCCCATCTATGTTTGAGTAGTTGAAGTCGCCCAATATAATGGTGTTTGGAGAAACCTTCATATTTTCCAGTGATCTCAGGAAGGTCGAGTGGGGTTTTTGGGTTTGGGAGGGTGGTCTGTAGCAGGCTATAAACTGGAAGGCAGTTTCACCCACTGTTAGTTGCACATGGATAGTCTCTGATGTTTCGTGCTGTGCCACCAACCTGGGGGTGTGGGTATCTTTGACGAATATTGATACTCCCCTTCCTTTTGTGGTTCGGTCCAAGTTTTGGGGCCAAAAAATATTTTATGAGGTATAACCTGGTAGTGCTGGGGTGCTCTCGGGAGCCTTGAACCAGGTTTCTGTTACTGCACAGATATCGATGTTCTCCATGCTAAGGAGAGTTTCGAGTGCGTGCATCTTGAGGTTTAGACGTCTGGCATTGAGTAGCATTACTCTTAGTTTCTTATCCCTTGTGATACCTATGGAGGTGGGTTTGTCTTTTGAGCCTTGCGTAAAAAGGCACTATGGGGGTGGCAAGAGCCTTTGCCAATATCCGAAAGCCCAGGGGGTGACAGGTGCAAGCTATCCCTAGCGAAGCATCCTGGCTTGTCGAGCATGTCATCCCAGGCTGACAGGCATTGGATCCCCTTTGAATGACACTAATACTTAAGCCAATTGTTGAAATTGATCATCTTGTCTTCATATTGTGGCATCATTCTTGGTGAGGGTAAGATGCTACTCTAGGTCAGGGTCATACCGGCCTGGGCTACATGCTCAGAGAGCTCCTCTATGTCTCTTTTCATGTAGTCCAGGGAGGTACATCTCAGGTCATTCACACCAGCATGGACAATGACTGAGTCATATTTGTACTTGCCTTGGAGTGACCTGAGTGCTTGTGTTATGTGGCGGATCCTAGCGCCCGACAGGCAGCTCACCATGACCTTCTCCTTGTTCAGCCTGGGGAGCAGGATGTCAGTGTGCCTGATGATAGAGTCACCTATTACAAGTGTATCAGGTGTGTTGTTTAGCCTTAAGGGCTGTGACTGTTCAGCACACTGGCTTTGTGAGCTATGTGTTGCACGTGTTTTGTTTTGGGGTAACGGTTGCTTTGGAGGTCTCTGTTGCTTAGGCAGATTTTTATTTAGTGCCTCCGAGTATGTTTTTGTGTGTTTATGTGTTTGGTTTGCTGTCATGGTAGGTTTATGTGAGACTGGAATTGTAGTGAGTGTGGTTTCCTTCTCCTCCTGACTGGTTATGCCAGTACTGAGTTGAGAGAGCTTAGCCTCCAGTTTGGCTATATGGTTGCATGTCTCACATGTGTTGGAATTTGTTGGGAGGAGGAGAGGGTTGTCTGTGTACATAAGGCAGTTGTAACATTGCCTCAAGATTCTCAGATTCACCAGCTGGACCGGAGAGGAGATTGACAACTGACCTTTGGGCATGCTAAAATAGTATTGGGCATTCCTTTATAATTGAAAAAAGGGCCAGTGGGGAACAAGGTACTCAAGGGGAGTTTGTGAGGGTGTAGTGCTTTTAATTTTTTAGTACTGACTTATATAATTGCTTTAGTGAGCAAGTGCCAGGCTTTAGAATAGGAATAGGGTGTTTATTATGAGAACTAGATCAGTTCTAAGGGAAAAAGTGAAGAGCAGACTTTGTGGAGCCGAGAATGCTTTAAACCGAATTAAGCAGTGTTGCCCGATGCTGCGCTATGCGCAAAATCGCGCAAAGCTATGCTAAAGCTGGTTTTATACAGGGGGGACTTGAAAGAGCTAGAAATTGGCCCAAAACGGCCAATGGACTACCAGATTCTTGTGCTGGGAAAACTCCTCCAGAGATAGATAGGCTGCTCTAAGCTCCCCAATGCCACTGGTGAACAAAAAAGCCTCCCTTTATCCAAGAAAGGAAATGGGCAGCACAGGAACTTTCCAAAAGTCCAGAATACAGCAAAGCCTGTATTTGGACTACTGTAGGTCAGGAAAGATGGGAAACAAGAATATTTTTTTTTCTTTTTTGCAACAAACAGCAGGAAAATGCAATAAATATGTAACACAGGCTAGCACACTTGAGTGTGTAGCCTCAACAGGTAAATGCAACAAACAGGACAAACTTTAAAAGTGCAGGTGCAAAAACAACTTTAAACAGTTTAAAACAGTTCAAGAAGCAGAAATACTTGCAGTTTAGCTAGATCGGACAATCGCCCAGGTAGTAGCAGCAAAAAAAAAACACTTTTATCAGGTTAGCATTCGCTCTTTTAGCCTCTCTGCTGCTAGCACCACTCTGCAGGAACACAAGGAGCTTGGCTGAGTAGTAACAAGCGCAAAAATCGCACCAAAGCGGGTTTTATACAGGGGGACTTGAAAGAGCTAGAAATTGGCCCAAAACGGCCAATAGACTACCAGATTCTTGTGCTGGGAACACTCCTCCAGGGATAGATAGGCTGCTCTAAGCTCCCCACTGCCACTGGTGAACAAAGAAACCTCCCTTTATCCAAGAATGGAAATGGGCAACATAGGAACTTTCCAAAAGTCCAGAATACAGCAAAGCCTGTATTTGGACTACTCTAGGTCAGGAAAGATGGGAAACAAGGATAATTTATTTTTTTTTGCAACAAACAGCAGGAAAATGCAATAAATATGTAACACAGGCTAGCACACTTGAGTGTGTAGCCTCAACAGGTAAATGCAACAAACAGGGCAAACTTTAAAAGTGCAGGTGCAAAAACAACTTTAAACAGTTTAAAAGAGTTCAAGAAGCAGAAATACTTGCAGTTTAGCTAGACTGGACAGTCGCCCAGGTAGTAGCAGCAAACCCCCCCCCACTTTTATGAGGTTAGCAGTCACTCTTTTAGCCTCTCTGCTGCTAGCACCACTCTGCAGGAACACGAGGAGCTTGGCTGAGTAGTAGCAATTGCAAAAACCGAGCCAAAGCGGGTTTTATACAGGGCGACTTGAAAGAGCTAGAAATTGGTCCAAAACGGCCAATAGACTACCAGATTCTTGTGCTGGGAACACTCCTCCAGGGATAGATAGGCTGCTTTAAGCTCCCCACTGCCACTGGTGAACAAAGAAGCCTCCCTTTATCCAAGAAAGGAAATGTGCAACACAGGAACTTTCCAAAAGTCCAGAATACAGCAAAGCCTGTATTTGGACTACTCTAGGTCAGGAAAGACGGGAAACAAGGATAATTTTTTTTTTCATTTTTGCAACAAACAGCAGGAAAATGCAATAAATATGTAACACAGGCTAGCACACTTGAGTGTGTAGCCTCAACAGGTAAATGCAACAAACAGGACAAACTTTAAAAGTGCAGGTGCAAAAACAACTTTAAACAGTTTAAAACAGTTCAAGAATGCAGAAATACTTGCAGTTTAGCTAGATCAGACAGTCGCCCAGGTAGTAGCAGGAAAAAAACACTTTTATCAGGTTAGCAGTCACTCTTTTAACTTCTCTGCTGCTAGCACCACTCTGCAGGACCACGAGGAGCTTGGCTGAGTAGTAACAAGCACAAAAAATGTGCCAAAGTGGGTTTTATACAGGGGGACTTGAAAGAGCTAGAAACTGGCCCAAAACGGCCAATAGACTACCAGATTCTTTGTGCTGGGAACACTCCTCCAGGGATAGATAGGCTGCTCCAAGCTCCGCACTGCCACTGCTGAACAAAGAAGCCCCCCTTTATCCAAGAAAGGAAATGGGCAACACAGGAACTTTCCAAAAGTCCAGAATACAGCAACGCCTGTATTTGGACTACTCTAGGTCAGGAAAGGCAGGAAACAAGGATAATTTTTTTTGTTTTTCTTTCTTTTTTTGCAACAAACAGCAGGAAAATGCAATAAATATGTAAGACAGGCTAGCGCACTTGAGCGTGTAGCCTCAACAGGTAAATGCAACAAACAGGACAAACTTTAAATTTCAAGCACAAAAGCATGCTAAAGCTGGCTTTAAAGCAGGGGGTTAGAAGAGATAGGAAATGGCCCAAAATGGCCAATAAGCTACAGGTCACTGGGCTGGAACCACTCCTCAAAGGACAGATAGGCTGCTCAGAGTTCCCCACTCTCACTGGTGAACAAAGAAGCTTCCCCCTATCCAAATAAGGATATGGGCAACACAGGAACTATGACACAGCCCAGAGATCAGCAATACCTGAAGACTGGACTATTCTAGTTCAGTAAAGGTGGGAAACAAGGATTTTTTTTTTTAACAGAGTAGCAGAAATTAGGTACAGAAACACAGTAAATGTTTTAATTCGACTAGCACACTTGAGTGTGTAGCCTACCAGTTAAACTAAGCAAAACAAACTTTAAAAGTGCAAAAAAACTCAGAAATACAGGCAGGAATGCAATAAAACAACTTTGCAGAGCTTATTTAGTTAAAGAAACAGAGAAGTCTATATATACAGAAAGCAGCTAAAACACACAAACACTTCAGATGCAGTGCAACCTAGAGCACTTGAGTTGTAGCAATATTAAGGCAATTACAGTTATAATAAATGCTCTAAAATATACTCTCTCTATCTCTCTCTCTCTATATATATATATATATATATATATTTTTTTTTTTTCCCTTTTTTTAAAGGGAAAAAGGAGAAACAGAAGGCCTTATCAAATGTTCTCTCTGTATTAGGTAGAATGAACTAATGACACTAGACTGGGAGGAGTGTCACAGATCAGCTTTACAGTAGGGGTGGGCAACTGCAAAGCCACCAAGTATAAGAGCAAGACACCAACTGGGAGGGAGGGGACAGACAGTAAGCACAGAAAACAAATGAAAGTTTTTAAACAGATAAAGATTTGTAAAGATACATAATGCTTTTAACTGCAGACAAATCAGTTACTTGTTTCAATAAACCTTTCAGTATATGAATATACAGTTGTATAGTATTTTAGTCTGTGTAACCTGCTGTTAATTCAATTTAACAGGAATGTTTTTCTAATTCAGGGGTTGAACGGAGCTGAATCTATTAAATGTTTACTTAAACTTAAAGCCCTTCATAGATAATTATGTGTTTAGTTAGTGACTTTAGTCATTTAAATTAAGCGTATGAAATTTGGCATTATACTTGTGTTAACTACCTTTTTGAGAGGTGTGCAATATTTAAGATATGTGATTGGTGTTTTTGTAGAGGGTGTGTTATTTTCCCATGATTTCATAGTTTCATAGTTTCATAGTAGTGTACTAGGCTATCTGCCCGGGGGCATTTATAAGCCTAGCCAACAGTGATGTGGCTTACGCCACCCCATACTATATAGTTGCGCCTCTCTAGTAGTGACACATGTGGGACCCCATTATTTAGTAAACTATACCTCTATCTAGTAGTGACACTGAGGTGACTCCCGGGGTAAACTTGCAATCTCCCATCCATGCATCGAGATTTTTCTTGAACAGTGCCAATGAAGGGCTCTGTCTCACATGAACTGGGATTTTGTTCCAGAGTATGGGTAACCTCTGTGTTATGAATCTATCCCTCCAGCATGTCCTATTCATATTTGTGCAGAGGTTGAAATCTTTGATTTGATTGGATAAATGTGATTTCATTACTTTTTCTGCATGAGATTGTTTTCTCTGATGAAGTTCCTTGTAATATACGGGAAAGAAAGCGCTTATATTTTTATATGCTTTGAATCCTGTGGAGTTTGTATTTTTAGAACTACATCTGCATTACACTGTTGCTGATTTTTTACAGAAGATGCCTTGGTTGCTGTTTTTATTGGATTGAGGTTTTCTAATGCAGTCCCATCATCTCTTTGCTGAGCATTCTTTTTTCCTCTTGCCATCCTATCTCTCCCAAATCTGCTTTACCAAATTGTCTTCTGCTTTCCTGCACATGTGCCTGAACCAAATTAATCTTTTCTTTTGACCCTCTCTGCAATTGGAGCTACTTTGGCTTCTGCTCTTTTTATTTCTTAATCTATCCCAAAGTGTGCATCCTAACACCCATTTCAGGCATTTCATCCTCATCATCTCTAGCCTTCTCAATGCTCTGCCTTTACTGTCCAGGTTTCTGTAGCATCTACATTACTTTTCAGCTTCTTTAGAATTCTTGTGTCACACACTACCCTTGATACTCCACCCTGCACCATTTGTCTGCAGCCCCTTTGATTCTCCCTTTGAACTTCTTATTCAGACTTCTCCTCAACCATCCCTCATAGATACTTGAAGCTTTTAACCTGTTCCACTGGTACAATGAAAATTAAAATAAAAGCCCCCAAAATGAGGCTCAGAAGCTGTTGTTACAGTTATAATCAAGAAGAATTGTCTAAATAACCCCAAAACGTATTACTACAGCTTAAGTTCAGGAAAGTGTTAGCAAGATCAAAAACATACCGGTAATAGACCTGTGAGATGTTTACAGCTAATGACAGAAAGACCTGACTAAAACTGGTAAGATCTGACTTAGACCAAAAAGATACAGCAAAATAGCCCCTTTAATTATTATTATAGTTCAAGATAGAAAGATCTGGCAAAAAGCACCAGCAGCTGTTACAGCAGCTAAAGGCACCAACGGCTGCTATAGTTGTCCTAGTTCAAGTTGCTAGCTTTCATGTTTACCCCAACATCAGCACTTATGCATTTTCAGTTTCTTCTGATTTCCCTTGTTTGCTATCATGACAACAGTCTTTTCTGCATTTATTTCTATCTCATGTACCTTCAGTTTTGCACTCCATTCCTATATCATTTGCTGAAGTTCCTGTTCAGTGTCTGCTTCTTATACCACATTGTCTGCATACAGTAGCTTTGTTGATCTGTTCTCTCCATCTGTTTGTTATCTAGTCCATCACCACTGTGAACAGCAGTGGACTCAGAGCTGAACCCTGATGCACACCTTGCTCCCACTGGAGACCCTTCTGTGAGTCTGAATACTGTTCACACTTGGGTCATTTGGTCCCTGAACATAGCCCACACTAATTCTACCAACTTTCCTGGGACATCTTACTATCACAGGAGTCCCCAAATCAATTTTCTTGGCAACTTATCATATTTTTTTCAAGTCTACGAATGTCCTGTTGGACTCTCTTCTCATTTCAAGTTTCTTCTCCAGTATCTGTCTTAGTGCAAACATGGGGTCAGGTATGCTGCATCCTGATCTGAATCTGAACTACTTATTTTCCATTGTACTTTATACTATTCTGTGTATTTCTTTATCAGGTACCTCCCCCTAGAACTTTCATGCAGCCTGACAAGAGTTTGATACCCTTATATTGCCAGCAGTTGTAAATGTCACCTTTGTTCTTGTACCCTGGCACTAGAATGCTTATTCTCTAGTCATCTGGGATACATCTTTGTATCCATGGTGTTATGAGTACCTTCAGGAGGCATTTCTTCCCTAACTCACCCAACATCTTGATCACATCTGCGATTACCTCATCTAAGCCTGCTGCCTTTCCTGACTTCATTTTTCTTAGTACCATTATTTCCTCTAGTAGTGAAGGCTCCCCTTATCTTTCATTGTAGACTATATATGGAGCAGTACAACTTCTGTGAGTTTTCTTCATTCAGAATCTGCTTGAAATACTCCTTCCAGCTCTCTCTGATGTCCTGTGGAGTAGTGAGCAGTTTATTACTGGTAGCCTTTATGAAAGGTGCCTGATGACTAGTGTCTTTATCTTTCTTTGTCTTGCCACCTGATAGAGTATTTTACACCATCAGGTGAGTTACTTTCCAAAAGCATTTAGATTGCCTGTGATAACTTGTCCTTTGATATTGCTACTTCTCTCTTATCTTTTTATTATTAGCCAGCCACTATTCCTTCCTGGTATATACTATGGATCACTAGGGATAATTTTGCAATCTCTGATTCTACCTTAATGCCCTCTCCTTACTAGGAAGAAGTCTATCTGTGTTGCATATTGGCATCTCTTGCATTTGACCATGTGACTGTCTCTCTTGTTGAAACTTGTATTGGCCACCATCAAGTAGTTTACCAGATAGCAGCCTAGAATGACCTCCCCTTCGTTCTGATTGCCTCAACCATGTGGACCCAGCCAATGGATGTGTTGCATTTAAACAACCGTGGTGCAGAATTGTTCTAGTAAAATATCAAAATACTTGAAACCCATTTTAGTCCAACCAAATCAACACATATAACCTTCCTTCTATATAGTGTTATTACTGCAATGTTGGAAGTATAAAAAATAAATATCTTGAGCTGGCAGGTATTATTGAACTCAAACACCTGAAAAACATTGCAGTCATCAAGATATGGAATTCTAGTTATATAGGATTTTGGAGTTTTGACAAATATGAATGTCTGCGAGAAAATAGGTTAGGAGGGGTATTACTATTGGTTCACAATAGTTTGGATTCTAGACTTGTTACCATCAATAATTTATTAGAATGGGTGATAGCTGACATACAGAGAAGAAGTTTATTAAAAACACCTGTGGTCTTATTATGTTTTCAGTGACCAAAGAAAAAGCATGAAGAGCATTTTTATTACCTTAAGAAGTTAATCACAAATATAGAATCTTGTCAAATCCTTTTAATTGGTGATTAATTTTGTCTGGAGCATTTCTCCCTGGACCTCAGCTGAAAATGGATTTGTCACAGTCAGACTTTCCTGGTAAACTTCTTCAGCTTTTCCCAGTTAGGGGTCACCACAGCAGATCACCTGTCTGCTCATGATTGGCAGTGGAGTTTTACAGTGTCAAGTTGCCAGCCCAGCACCCAACCTTCTACAGAAGGCACACACATGCACACACTCACTCCTAGGGCCAATTTAGAGTGTCCAATCCACCTACAGCATGTCTTTGGAATGTGGAAGGAAACCGGAGCACATGGAAGAAACCCACGCAACCAAAGGGAGGACATGCAGACTCCACACAGAAAGCACTCCAGCCAAGGATCGAACCGGAGAACCTCTTGCTGTGAGGTGGCAATGCTAATCACTGTACCACCGCAGCCACCCACACTTTCCTGGTAAACAAATGCTAAATAAAAAAATAAAAATAATTTTCATTATTCTGACAGAGACTGGAATAATCTCATAGTAGATAAAAGGAATTCTAAGGAATTTTTTGACATTTTCTTATATCATAATTTATAAGTGGTGAATATGAACACACATAACAACAATCCTTATTGGGTTATCAGAAGTAAAGTATAAAAAATATGACTATTATAAAACCACTTCCTGTCTTTGGTCATTGCTGTATTACATGTGACCTTCTAATAACTACAAGTAAGACAAACATGTTTTAAACATCTAATTATGGTAATATTGATTAGTATAACATAAACAAAGTTATTTATTCAGTGAATTTGTCATCACAGTATCATTTAAGGGAGACAAATTATTAATGTGTAACTTTTGACAGAATTCTTAGATTAGGTTTTCAGGCAGTGGCTAATTTAAAATTAAAGACACATGAAAATATATTCCACACTTTTTGAAAAATGAACTAATTTAATTGTATTAGAAAAAAAGCATGCATTTTCACTGTACAGAAAGTTCCTTAATGCTTTACATAAGAAAAACGTTAAGCATTGCTAGTAAACTTGTAAAGTTCAAAATCCAACATGGAAGGGGAACAATAAAAAAGAAAACTAGCTTATGATTCAGCAAACAAAACAAGAATTATTAGACATGCATAAATAAAATAACTAATGCCAAAAATAGTGTTGACAGAATTACACTTAATAGTAATTTAGTTACAGATTCTGTGAGAATGGCAAATTATTTCAACAAGTATTTCTCCATGACAGCCTACAATCTACTTAAGTAATAACCTATGATGGTGTATGAAGAATGAAATACCATGTCTTCTGTTGGTTTCTTGTTGTTACTTGCATTAGTACACAAGCATACCACAGTATATTAACTATTTACTGTGACATACTACTTTTTATTACTGTATTCTAAGTACAATAAATATACTGAGACAGACTGCTTCAGTTAACACGTTTTTACTATTACATTCTTCTTTTGGGTCTACAGGTATGTGATACAGATACTGTCATCTCTCTATAGCAAATTCCCAAAGCTTGTTTATACACAATCATATTTATGCAAAAGTCTGATATTATTTTCTCAGTCTGATGTATAACAGTCTTCCTTTGTATAACAGTTTTTCTTTGTTCTCTTAATTTATGATTGTCCTTGATTTTATGAAGTCTGGTGGTCCTGGGAAACTCAGTCTTGCATTGTCCGAAACTTGGTGTTCCAGTGTTATCAGTGTTCCAGCTTTATCTTGCTTGATGTTGCATTTCTTTATTTTATTGATGTCTTTCCAACTACCATCTGTGCGACTATTTTTACAAACTCTGTTTTTCAATAACATACTCCTTTACATGGATGCCAATATCTAATTAAGCTATATATGTTTGTCAGCACACTTACTGTTTTTCTGCATTTTATACTATTTCTAAATTAATCCTTTATATTTCATATTATTCTTGCAGCTTCTTGGGTGGCCACGGTGGTGCAGCAGTTAGCATTACTGCCTCACAGCAAGAGGTTCTCCAGTTCGATTCTTGGCTGGGGTGCCTTCTGTGCGGAGTCTGCATGTCCTCCCTGAGGTCGCGTGGGGGTGCTCCGGTTTCCTCCCAAAGACATGTTGTAGGTGGATTGGACACACTAAATTGGCCCTAGGCATGAGTGCGTGCATGTGTGTGCCTTCTGTGGAAAGTTGGGCACTAGGCTGGCAACTTGACACCGTAAAACTCCACTGCCAATCATGAGCGGACAGTGATCCGCTGTGGCGACCCCTAACCGGGAAAAGCCGAAAGAAGAATTCTTGCAGCTTCTTATTCAAGCTAATAATCATACTAGCAACAATTTTGAAAAGACAGTCCCCCGGATTCACTATTATTCCATGCAGGACTAGCTTAGTATTGCACGGAAGTGGCCATTTAGGAGCAGGATGGCAGCGCGCCATGCATATTAAAGAAGGTGCACTGCCTGATCTCCTAATCTTCCACGGAGCAGAAAGCCCTAAAGGAATGAGTGAGACCACTCATAGGTGTCCGCATACCCCCAGCAACACCCCCCCAGGTGTACAAGAGCAATAGTAAACACAAACAATATAAGGATCCTATATTTTTTTTATGAAAAAGATTAAATGTAACCACAGGTGCATGGGTTTGCCCATCACTTAGCTATGGTTAATGCAGCTTAAATGGCAGAAGAGGATAAAAATGAAAATATATGCAAGTGAAGCAGTATAGCAATAGTGTAGTGAGCAAAGCATTAACCTTACAAGCAGTCATTTTCAGTTCGAGTCCCACTGCAGCACATTCCATTTTCCATGTCAAATCACGTTATGACCAATATTTTTTTGCTGCATAACCTACTAAATAACATATATTTCTGAACTGGAGTACTGCATTAAATGCAGATGTGAGGTGTCCATGTTATGATGTTGCAAAGTCCACAGATAATCACAGGAATCAGGGATACAAATGGAAGGTAAAATGTGTAATGAATGATAACTCCATACAGCTTCCACATCCCCCACCTTCCCAAGAACCATTACACATTACTGTTTAAATTAGTGCAGTGGTAAGCAGGATTAAGCACTAGTAAGCAAGTGTAAGCACTATTAAGCAGTAGTAAGCTGGAGTAAGCATATGTAAGCACTAGTAAGTGGGTTTAAGCCTGTTTGCATGGGGAAAGCAATACGCACACAGGTTAAGGAATATTGAAGCTAACTCTCTGTAAACATCATTAACTGGAGGTTAGCAGTGCTCACCCTCACTCAACCCCAAGCAAACACGCTTACAAGTGCTTAAAGGTGCCCTAATCACTCTGAATCCAATTGCTCTTGTTCTGCCAGCAACAAAATAAACAGCTGTGCAGGTCTTGAACCAAGGCCCCTATACACTATAGTCACAGTAGTTAACCACCAAGCCATCACTGCAGTACATAAAAATGAGGTATCACCAAACAAATCCTCCACTACAGTAAAATCAAACTGAACATGTGAAAAGAATCAGTATACAGTCATATATTCTATCACCCACAACATAACATAAATATGGGAACTGGAGTACAGCAGTAAACCCAGATGTGATGTGTAATTGTACTAAAATGTTGACATCCCCTATTAAACACAAGGACCCCATATAGTGTATGTACACATGAATCATGGATACCAGACATATATATAAGATGTAATGAATAATAATTCAGTGCCAAAAAGAAAATATAATGCAAAGTAAATATTAAGCAACTCTAAGCATTGCACTGGCCAGCTTAGTTGGTGTAAGCAATGTGTAAGCCAGCTAACTCAATATGCCCAGTGATATACCCCTTTAAACAATGCCAACCTTAGGTAAGCAGGTTTGCCCATAGCTTAGCCTTTTCAAAACTGTCCAATCATGGCAAAGTGCAGGAAATCAGCCCTACTTAAACCCAAAAGGTGGGAATACATCTCATAATTGGTTGTAGCTTCCCCTTGCAGGCACCATGTCAGGAAGGCGAGAAGGAGTGTACTTTTGGGCACAGTGCTGGGGCATCCAGGAGTCCAGGGCCATGGCAGGACTCCTTGTCAAAGACCATGAACAGAGACTGCTGCAAGGCCAGTACCAGGGTTCACAATATAAGGTGGAAGCCTGGCACCATTTTGCCCGTGACTTCACTAGTGCCACAGGCATACCCCGAACTGGTGAGCAGGTCAGGCAGCACTATGCCGACCTGAAGCGGCATAAGGGGGATCCCTTGGATCAGTGGATCCAAAAGGCTAGGAGGACAGGGGAGATCCCAGCTGTGTGTAAGTATCACTCCACTACCTGTTTAATAATTGCTAGCTCATGTATATTATCAATAAGTATGGCTAAATATTCCTTTTATGTCCTTCACAGCAGCTATTGAGTGGGCCATGAACCAGGAGGCCCATGGCTATCACTTGGAGACGTTGCGACGTGAGGCAGGTTAGTAATACTCTTGATGTACTGTCATAGGAAATAAATCTAACTGTATTAGTAATTCAATTGCCTGTAGAAAACCTGTATTGTTTAAGACAGTACTGCATACACCAGAGAATATGGCAGGAAGAGTCTCATATAGTTTGTATGTAAATAAAAGCATAATAGCCTGACAATAAAGGTCTAAGTGCTGGACTGCATGTGTATATTCAGGTATCATATGGTAATGTAGATTTGCAATCACGTAATAGTACTGTTGTATTAAGCACTGTTACCCACACTGTGCAACATAAATAGAATGTGTAGGAATGTCTGTATATGACTGGTGTAATACCCAGAGGTCATTTAGTACAACTGAAAGAGGCATAGACAGAAAACAGTGAAAAAACAGGCAACAAAATCCAAATGGCCCATGCACCTTAGATGTGAACTGTTGTATTTTTGGCACACACAGACATGGTTCGAATTCCGAGAGTGGTAGTAGTCTGCATACAGAAACATACGCCACAACTGTACAGATATGTCCAGAATGTCCAGTAAATTGGCCCATATCCACTGCCTGTCATCCTGTTCCCCTGGGAAATCAGTGGGATGATCCCAGACGTATAGGCAGTAAACAAGAAATACAACTGATTGTCACACATCTATAAGAACAAACCTGGCACTCTAGCAACTCCCCAAACTGTTATGAGAGTAATAAGCCAAGTATGTCTTATCTACACCCCCATGTTGTGAAGCTATGACCAGAGTGTGTACAGTAACAGAGTGAGATGTATGTGCATGATACTAATGTGAAATCTGCTTCTTTGTGTGGCAACATGCAGGTATTGCTAACAAACATTGTTCCCACAGGTACATCAGATATGAACACTGTGCCGAGAAATAAAAGCTTGATACTCTGTACTGGTACTGTTTACTGTGGTATTGTATGGAATTGTGAGTGTTGCAGTTGCTCTGAAAAATAACGTATCACTGATCACTGTCACCCACACTGTGCTACATAATATAACCATGTAGGAAATTCTGTATAAGAGTGTTGCAAGTCACTAAAGGTTGAAGAAGGCAATACTCACATATGTCCCAGTTCACCTGCATGTGGTCAAGACATGGCCAGAGTCTGTACAAAAAGAGATAGACAGGTATGTGCATAACATCAACCGGGAATTTGGGAGTATGTGTAGAAACAGTTAGTGTTAACAAACAATTCCTCCACAGGTATACCAGGTAAAAGGTGTATACTGCAGGTAAAACCAGTTCATGCATAAAGATGTTGACAGCCATATCACTGCTCAAACTAAGGCAATAGGGTAGTGTAGTAATACTAGTAAGATACAGATAACAGCACTGACTAGAAAAGTAATGCGAACTACAGGAATATACTAGTTGTTAATTGACACCCCCCCCACCATATCTCCAACAATATACTAAATACCCACTTCAACTGGTACGTGATGACTCCACTGTTATGTAGGGACAATATGTCCTATTGGTTGATAATTATTTAAATCTGTTTCTATGCATGTGCTATGTTGAAATGCTCCAACATGGGTGGCATGGTGCCATCGATGTACCTGCATGCAGTTGTAATTACCAATGTGGTCCCATATATGCATGTGATCCGCTTGCTATGCAACTGTTCCATATCTGCTGTCTGGGTTAATGGAAATATCTATGGATGCTGTTATACCTAACCCTGGAATGTGTTGACTATTACTAACCCACATATGTTGATACACCATAAACACAATGGCATGTATGGGAATGCGGGTCCCAGCAGACCCACCTGTCCCACCTCAGCTGGCCATGGCACCAGGCACTAGCATGTCTGGGGCCCAACCTGGGACCTCCTTATCTGATGGTCCTGCACCACCTTCAGGTGGAACTGCCTCAGGGGATGGAGCTCACCCCCCCCCCTAGAAGCGGGCATGGACAGGAAGCTGTCACCCATCTCCAGGTCCCAGGTCATGGTGTGTTGAGAGCTCAATCAGCAGTTTGGAGATCTTCTACACTAGCTTGTGGGCTGCATGTCATGACTAGAGGGTGGGTCTGGCTCTCCGACACAGCCCCCAGCACAGCCATCTTCGGTGGTTGTGAAGGTGCAGTAGTGACTGCCCATGGGTGGGGATCTCAGTCCCTCTGTTTCCACTAGGGGGCTCATGGGCTTCTGATTTCCCAATACCCCACCCCATCAAGGTGTTTGCCCCCTCACGTGTCATATACAGCCCCTGTATGCATCTTGTTTGTCTTGCCTGTTAATCTATCCAACTTACCTCCCCAAATATACCTACTATCCCTCCCCAACATCCCACTCTCACCTGAAAAAAAATGGCAATCTGTTCCCAAAAAAAAAATTGCCCCATACATAGATGTCCATTTCGCAAATGTGTCCACTGGGCACATGTAATCTGGTCTAATTGGCATCACAACATATTAATGTTGTCCTCACCCCTCTCTCAGGGGGTTGAGTGTCCAAATCTAGCTCCAAATTCAGTGTATATGCACAGCTGTTGCTGTAGAAGAAATGGGCAGCTATGGACCTTCCCTACACCCTCCTGCACATCCCTAGCTATCTTCCCCACTGTCTTTCTCTCTTTGCACCCCTTTTTCACCACTTTCATTTCAACCCTTTATTCTTTTCTTTTAAAGAAATTAGCAGGGGGTAAGCGGGGGTAAGCACTTTTAAGCAGCAGTAAGCTGGTTTAAGCTTGTTTGCGCTGGGGTAAGCAATGCCTACACTGGTTAAGCAATGCAGAAGCTAACGGAGTATAAGAAACTGTAACTGGAAGGTAGCAGTGCTTACCTCCTCGCAAACCCGCTTACAACTGCTTAAAAGTCCTTTAATCACTCTGTATCCAACGGCCCTTGTTCTGCCCAACAACAAACTAAATATCCTTTGCAATGCTCAAACCCAGGACCCTGCACACCATAGCCAAAGTGGTTTGCCACTAAGCCATTCAGATATACATAACCCTGATGTTTTCACAAACATATCATCTAGCCCAGTCATTCAACAGTACAGGAAATGTACTGCAACATGTAGATGTATGTGTGTGTGTGTGTGTGTGTGTGTGTGTGTGTGTGTGTGTGTGTGTGTGTGTGTGTGTGTGTATTAATATCTAAATAGATATAACATATCTATATATGTAGATATATACATATATATATAAACATATATACATACATATACATACATCTGTAGATATATATGTCTACATCTATATGTATGTATATATATATATATATATATATATATATATATATATATATATATATATATATATATATATATGTGTAAGCATAAATATATATCTATATAGATATATACAGACATACATCTATAGATATAAAACATATATATCCATATGCACCATTAATGGGGTTGAGGAGGCCCAAACAACATACGTCTTGAGCAATACAATACCAATTGTTGCAGATCCCATAACCAGGACCTGACACAACATGGGCACAAGATTTTAACAGTACTCCAACCCACCTGTATGATGTCAGGCTGGTATCAGTAACATATCATGCAGTACAGTCTGGTTACCATAGGGAATGTACAATGTGGAAGCAATCAACATTCCTAGGATACATATACACAGACACATATATGCAGATACACACACACACACACACACACACATATATACACACACACATATATATATATATATATATATATATATATATATATATATATATATATATATATATATATATGGATATATATGTACCTACACATACACACACACACACACACGCACACACACACAGATATGTATAGAAAGATACATATGTAGAAGTTGCACATAATACGGAACAACCACTATGCCTACAGTTGCCACCTTACCAAATGGACATGGTATGAGCCATCAATACAAATGACATTTGTTGCCTACAACATATACCCACAGAGAGGTCAAAGGATATAACACCACACACAGGTTTGCATACATGGAAAAGCTTTATTTGTCTACTATTGCAGTTCTATATGCCGTGTCATACAGCTGTTTAGGCACTGACATACATATAAACAGAGTAATACAACTGTGAAACAGTTATATTAATACAGTAGTCTGGAAAGGTTTACATATGTTGCTGTCCAGGCCAAGGCATTCAAGTAGTACAATAGTAAAGACAGACTGGGCCAGAGGATACCAATCAATCAACAGCAAGTAATGCAGATATATAGTCCATCAGCCTCTATTTACACTCTGTACACAATTCCTAGGGGGTAAAGACCTCAGTTGACACAATGGAATGTATCCTTTACATAACAAGGCATAACTGACACCATCAAAATCCTACTGACAAACAGAACAGTCTGTATGGCATGAAGCAGTAGGCCTGCATTTACCCAAGGTGAATTGTATGGTAATGTACTTCCAAATACCTTAAGGCAGCTTACCCCTGCTAACCCCACATGTTGTAACAGCCTAGGTTAGTTATGCTGCATCCCTCCTAGACTCAATAATATAGGGCCATATACCACTGTTACATACACTGGCCTCTGGAGTGCATAAGGGTACACATGTATTGTGTAGGTGAAGCCCACACATATATGGATCCAACCCCACAATATGTGTGGGGAACACAACAGCAGTGGACTGATGGCAGGAATGGCAGTATGACATGCTCACAGACCACTACATAACAACCCCTGACAGTATATCATATGTAAAAAGCCTGGTATATAGGTGGACGACAGAGGCTGGAACACAGGCCCATATGTGTAAAACTGTTGTCATACACTAAGCATGTCACTTGTCTTATAGGATAGTCTGCAACATACCCTTAGTTAGGAATATGAAGTTAGAAACAGAAATGGATGTAACCATGTACTGATAGTACTCAGCACACACACTGCCAGTGACATATCTGACCCAAGACCTGCGTGGTGGACAGACAAAACATAATAGGCACACCTCTGGCCATCACGTGGATAGGCCCACAGTTGAGAGCTATGCAGACAGACTGCATTCCACGTTAAATTAGTATGTACACACAAACCTTGCAACACAGGTGCTATACAATGCATACAACAGCACTACTCACACTCTGTCTGTACTTCTGAAACCTCCTACAACTATGTAGCTGGCCTGAGTGTGCAGGTTCTCCTGTAAGAGGTAAGCATTGCTACCTGTTGTCTGTAACACTGCTTCCCACACACAGGAAGGATGTCCATCAATCAGGAAAGGTAAAGGGACCACACCCACATGATGTAGGGATTTATAGTAGTTGGCTTCCGTGACAGTGGTAATTGGAAGTACTACACAGCATGCTGCATGCAAGTAGCAAGTGGAGGACCCTGACTGGTTCAGAGGCCATCACCTGATCATTTAGATCACCTGCAAAATCCATGCTGAAATCTATGCAAAGCTGCTCATTCCATTTACTGGAGAGAGACTGAGAGAGAGAGAGAGTGAGAGAGAGAGAGAGAAAGAGAGAGAGTGTGTGCAAGGCACAAAAAAGCAAAAAAAAAAACATCAAGTAAATCATCCAGAAGATTCTTCATTCCCAGAACAGGTATGTGAAGTATATATACATGTAATTGACTAGTACTTGGTCCATAATAATGGGATAGATGATGTGAATGATGTATATGTGCCTTCAGGTGTTGTTGCTGTAATGATGTTCAGCTGAACAACTGCTAAGGGCAATAGAATCCATCCCTGTGAGTAGTGGGCCATACCCGGTAACCGTGCAGAGCAGCATAAGAGGTAAGCCATCATAGTGTGTGTTGTGTAATAAGTATGTATGTTACTGTGGCCAATAGCTCGTGGTGGAAGTAATGCCATAATGATAGACACGTGGGTTCCACAGCCCACCTCTTGCAAGATACTCAGGTTAACCTGTATTGTAGCTAGCAGGAATGCCATAGGTGTGTAATAGGGTTACCTGCAATCTGGCCCTACATATACCCCCTAATGTCAGGCTGTGTCCATATGTGGCACCTGTTTGTGTTGTAGCAAGGCAGAACAGTGCAGCTGTGCAGGAAGGTGTTGTGAGATTGTGGACCTGATGTCTGAATGTACCCCACATATAGGTATGCATATGTGTACATATATATGTATAAATATATATATATATATATATATATATATATATATATATATATATATGTGTGTCTATGTTAAAACATCAAAAGTGCAGTTCATCGAATTGCACTTTCACGAACCCACTTTAGCAAAAGTGCATAACATCGAACATGCACTTTTGCTAAATTAAACAAAAAAAAAGTAATAAATGCACACAAAAAAAAATGTAAACACTACTATGCAGTGGGGCAAGCCCACCTGCACCCCCCAAACCACCCTACTTTAATATTCTAACTCTGAGATCGCACTACAGTGGGGAAAAGGGAATATTCCCTTATCCCCACTGTACCGTGATCTCCACAAAAGATTTGTTAGTTGTACATCAACAGAATATGTTGATATACAACTAACAAAACATGCAAACTGCATGTTTTTTCATTTTTTACTTTGTTTTAGCGAAAGTGCATATCCGATGTTATGCACTTTCCCTAAAGTCAGTTCATCAAAGTGCAGTTTGACTAACTGTACTTTCGACGTTCTGGCAAGTTCCCATAGATATATATATAGATATATATATATATATATATATATATATATATATATATATATATATATATATATATATATATATATATATATACACACACACACAAATATACAGATACCCATATGTAGACATATATATGAACACTTATATATATATATATATATATACATCATATATATCTACACATATATAAATATATAACTATATGCACATACACACACAAGCAAACATATATGTATGTAAATACATGTCCCCTATATTACCACCACAGTGCTACATGCTATGTGCGAGGAAACAGCACACATAGCAAATCACTCAGATATCTGCAGCTGTCAGTGTGTGCAACATGGATGGGTATATCACATGGGAGCCCATTGCTGGGACCACATTGCTGTTGTCTGTGAAGTATGGAATCAGAATATGGGAAAGTATGGCAGGTATAGTTGTGGAGGTGGTAAGGGCTGGTAGATATAGAGGACAGTCTACAGGGGTGGTATATGACATATGTGGTGGGTAAACACCCTGGATGGTGTGTGTGTGTGTGTGTGTGTGTGTGTGTGCATGTGGTCTATGATGTGGATGCCCCATGGGCTCCAATATGGACACAATGGGAACAAGCCTCCCACCCACTGCTACTCACAACAGCAGTCCATGTCCTAAAGGTTCCTCATCTGGAGACTGAGCAGGAGGAGCATGTGGGCCCTGTGAATGTTTACTGAGTGCCTCAAGGTGATGTAGCACATCCCACATGTGTCTGTGGAGCCCGTTATGGAACAGACCCTGGACCTGACCTCAGGGGACAGGAACATGTCTGTGTGTGTGCCCTTGGGGGGGGGACAACATTCCTTGAGTTGGTTCCACCTGACGGTATTGCTGGACCAGTACATGAGGGGGCCCCAGGGTGGGTCACACGTGTGACGTGGCCTGGTAACATGGGAAGATGAATTTGGAGATGTGGTTCTGCTGGCCAATAGTACATATACATGCTATTGTGTTACTGCTATAGAACATATGTTGGTAGTAATAGTCTACACAACCCCGTAACATGTCCAACAGCATGCATAGATAACCCCAATAACACAGCATGTCAGATGTGCAGCAAACACATAGCAAGCATACCACAGGCATATATGAAGCCATTGTGGCCCTGACAATGGCCTGAAGGTGAATGGTCTGTAACAGGCCAGCAATGATAGTGCCCACACAGGGAACATGGCTACAAACAGATTGCACAAAGTGTGGTACAGTACAATATCTGCCCCACTGGTATGTATGCTGTAGCCATACCTATTGATTTGTGTGTACAGTTTGTTGTCGCTGATATGATGGGAGGGTGACAATGATGTGTATTAAGAACTGTGGTAACCTTGCTGCATGACTAGCTCACACCTGTGTCCATCTTTATGTCTTTCAGGCACAATGTCCCATGGAAGGCTGCCAGCGTACTCAGCAGCTGAAAATGACATTCTGGTGAATGACCTCATACAGCACTATGCAGTCTTGTTTGGTTGGGCCATCCATGATCAGCAGGAGGGGACTGCCCTGTGGAATGACCTAGTCCACAGAGTCAATGATGACGGTCTGCACAACTGTAGTTATGACCAGGTCCGGCATCATTGTTCTGACTTGCTTCGCAATGCCTGTCAGCATGCTGCTGCTGCAGTCTAGGGGGATCACCTCACCACAGGGGGGCCACCATGCCATCCATCCCCCCGACATGTGTAGAGGAGCTCCTAGCCAGCCTTGTGGCACCTGCCCGTCCACATAGCCATTAACCGCTGGATACCTTCATGGAGGTGGGTGCCACCCACACACCGGCTGAGGAACATGCAGGTAAGGCCACAGGGCACATCAGTAGACCACTGTTGCATATACATCTGCATCATTACAGGTAGATCATGCATATCCGACATGTCATAGATATATTTTGTTGCTGCATAGTAGTGATAAACAGATGTGAATATGTGGTAGTATTGTGGATATGTACTGTTGATGTATTCTAATGCTGCACCCACCCTGTAGCAATGCCACAGGTGTGGCCACTGACTTTGCATCTCTCACCCTCTTCTGTAGGTCCCTCCAGTATACCACCAAGGCAGCAGCCTGTATCTGGTGAGTATGATTTATGCAGATGCTTTCCACTACACTGGGCATGTAATGGTGATGGTATATTCCATGCACACATCTAACACACCTACCCAGAATGCATGCTGTACATGTGCAAGTATTGTTGCTGTTAAAGGCATGGCATCACAGTCGTGACCATAATGGGGTATTGGTAAGGTATGTCAGACACCTGCATGATAACTAATATCCTGTCATTGTGGAATGTGTCCACAGGGAGAAACATAATGGTGGGAGACATGACCTACAGTAGGAACATTTGGAACAACACCCATATATGGTGCAACACTAGTGTATATACCTGAAGAAAAATGGCAACTGCTGCAGAATTACACTATGGCTTAAGGCATTACAGTGGTCCACATTATCAGCTGGGACTAGGCTGTAACATGTGGTGTTCAGTGTATGAGACACTGCAAAGTGACACATGTGTAGGCCTTACTTGTCAAGCATCTGCAAAAAGGTTGAAGGAGGGGGGTGTCAGCATGATACACCAGTGCACTGCAGCAGGGATCCTAAGGATGCTAAGAATGGCTGTATCTGCACATAGTCAGGGTCAGGAACTGTGGCAGATGTAACCCTACCCCCACAGCAATAGTGACAGCAGTGTGTGAACACCAAGGGATATTGACATGAGTAGGCTTGCAATCATGTAGATTAGGGGGACATGTGTAAGGCAGACTGAACATACACTGGCAAATGCTGATGACCCACGCTAGTATACCCCTGCCAGGAGTAGTGACTGCTGTAGTACATATAACAATAGGTGCAACAAACTGTCATGATAAGGGTGTGCACACATATGCCCACATGGAGTGTATGCATCACAGTCAGTATCTGCACACCTAACACATTCCGTAGACACTGCATGTGAATGCACAGGATATATGTCACATATCAGGCTCATGTACTGTTAATATATGCAGTGATGCGGTCCCATGGCAGATCAAGGATGGGTGTATCATATCAATAAGGGTGTGTACACCCCCCCCCATATCCATGGTATGCTCTGATGGTTGCCAGTGTAATAGTACTGGATTGGTCATACGTAGTCTGTTGATGTTGAGAGCTGTAAATCAAACATCAGGCATTCACAAATGACATCTGTCCACATATCATCCCAGGTATGTGTTGCTGTAAAACATAGGGGCTGGGAGCTTCAAAGCTGACATAACTGACACAGTGCTACACATTCAGCAATGGGTTGTACACCTGTGTGGCGTGATGCACAGTACATGGCAGGGTGCAGAACAGGTGCACAGCAGTACTGTGTACATGGGTGCATTGGTATCCAGGGGAAGGGGCATCACCTAGTGACACAGCACATACATCACACACATGTATACTGTTGCTAGTATGGATTGACTATAGCTGCACTGCATGCTGTTGTGTACCATATGTTATGCATGTTGACAGATGGGTAATAGGAGGACTGTGTGTACTATCATTGTGCAGCCTCACCTGTATGTGTGTGCATGTGCATCCTGGTGGGTAGTTAGTTTGTCTGTAGGGTCACTCTGGTGAAGTAGAGGGAGGTTGATGCATGTAGGATGCGTGTGTGCATGTGTGTGTGTTTGTGTGTGTGGCCATGTATGCACATGCGTGATTGTGGGGTTGTTTATACAGCAGTACCTCCCATTGAGATCGTGCAGAGCATGGTCATGAACTGCCACATTACACACCAGGAATACTTGTCATGTATGTAATCACAGGACAGCTGATAGTATAATAAGGTCTGTAGCATGGAACAGGCATTGAGAAGGAAGGTAGACACCAGGTATACCCTTATTATCACAGTCAGCAGAGAGGTGACCAACAACCCATGTATACAGCACTACAGATGAATTGGGGTAGTACTAGTCAACACCAGGGAGTGTATCCATATATTACAGTTGTCACATGATAGGCTGATTGAGCAGCATATTTGGCATGTACTGAGCAATACATACACATGACACACCAGTACGTGTTATTATGGAGTGAACATAGTAGCCCACAAATATAGGGGCCATGCTCATGATGTTCGGACATACACAGGGTGAACACTGACCGACAGCAGTAAGGCCATCTAAAACCACTAAACACAGGTCAGGCAGGTAATGTAGTAATAGGTCTTGTGTTGTGATCACTTGTCTAGGCATTTAGAGGACTGATATGTTAATGAGGGGTATCAATGTGTATATGTTACCAAGTGTGGTGCAGGATGGGGAACACATGGAAATATATGTGGGGCTGTCTGTAAAGTCATGGACAGGTAGGTATTACAGTGGTGTGTGTGTGTGTGTGTGTGTGTGTGTGTGTGTGTGTGTGTGTGTGTGTGTGTGTGTGTGTGTGTGTGTACTGTTAGGCAATGCTGTACAGGTTTTAAAGTGCATTTATTGTTTTCCCTCACAGGTGGTGAGGTGGGTCAGGGTCCCTCCTGCATGCAATCTTATGTTGGTGTCCATACAAACACTGAAGATGATGACAGTACTGTTGAGGCACTAGTGGAGTTGTCAGGGGCCAAAACAGTGCCAACATTTGACATCCTCCTTTTAGCCACCCCAACCCCGCACACAGTTTCAGTGCCTATACATACCCCATCACCAGTGGCCATAGCAAATGGACAGCTGGTGTTTGGTGGCAGTGCATAGGAAAGTGTGATAACCATGCCTACTGTGTCTGGTTGCAGCACACATAGCCAAATGTCCTGCAGGGCACCACATAGGCAGATGTGCCAGGGTGCTCATGATATGGCCGCTGGTCATCATGCCACTGGCAGACTTGACACAGCTGGTACCAGCAGGCACATGTTTCAGGCTGTCATGGCAGCAGAGGCATGTATAGAACGTTACACCAGACAGGGCTTGAGGCTGCAGAGGGCTGCTCTCACATCTGCAGGTGACAATGCCCGTGAACTGGATGGTGCCATTCCTGTGTTAAATGAATTCATGGATAGATGGTCTGGTGAGATGATGGACTTCATTGACCATGGTCTGTATTTGCTTGAAAGTGTGGTGGGAGTGCGGCGACTGCCGCGTGGAGATAGGCCAGCAATGGCAATAGCTGGCAGTCAACGTGGATGTGCTACAACACCAAGGGGCTCCAGTAGTGGCAGTACAAACCCCAGCACTGCGGGGAGAGGGTGCTGTCCACACCATACCACAGCAGACCATGAGCACATGGTCCTGGCCAGTTCTAGGAGGGGACCTGGTTCCAGCGGACATATTTCATCATCAGGGGATAGTAGCACATCGAGACCTGTACCTGGATGTGCCCATGGAACCCCTGGCAGGCACAGCCCACATGCCCATGGCCAGAGGTAGTGAACTGCACACCCTGCCAGGTATGGTCTGCAGCTGTCCATAAACACTTCTGCATGGCAGCCACATGGCAGAACTGTATGCATGCATACCCACACACTATACAAACACACCTAGGGCAACCCCATACTTACACACACCACATCACCATGCCCAGTTCACCTCAGTACATCCCTCACCCACACGCATGGTGTCAAATGTATGGCCCACCCTCGGCCTCTGGCAAATCAACAACACACCCTGTGCATATGATGATACCTGTGCCACATCTCTGTCATCCATACCATCGATGCAGGGACAGGCTAATATGGTTCTAATGCACACAGTGACTGTATTACAGTGTACCACAGTACTGCAGTGTAACATGTTGTAAGGAGTAAAGTGTAATGCATATATGTCAGGTAGTGTTGCCATCCAACAATGATGCTTTATAGCTGTTAGTAATACTGGCTGATTGTGGTCTTTATAATGTTATCCATTTGTATTGTAGGTGTACATGTGTCAGCACAAGGATGGTCTGCAGTCATATTCCACAATGGGGTATGGTACTGTGGTGACGCCATGGCTGTGACATATCTGGTGTACATTTGAACACATGTCACAGGTTTGTATAACAGTTATTGCCTGTGTCACATGGACAGGTGACCCGCTGGGGTGTGTATAATCTGCAACCTAATGTAGACCCATCCACATACACGCACACTATTACTTGGCAACACTGAGATTAGACCGCTACCTAGGTATGTAGTGATACTGAAGTGTGTGGCTTCCACTGCACACATCACACAGCATTTAGGATGAGGTGTGTTCTAGGTTACATGTTACATACAGAACATCCCCAGACATGTACAATATGCTAATGGGGGATGTAATGGGTGTATATGGACAATACATAGTGTGACATACCTTCATATACACATTAACAGACACATAACAGGCAAACACACATCTGAGAGACCTGGGCCTATCACTGCTAACTAACGACCATGTGTCCAATGTGTTACAGTGAGGCTGCACACAGCACATGCATAACTGGCCTGGATTGTGGTATCAGTTACCTGTATGGTTGATGGTGACAGTGGTAACCATAACGTGGTACATGGGACATATACCGGGTGTACCTTGATGTAATGACAGAGTACACAGCACCCACATCCCCCTGTGGATATTGTACTCCCTGAAACCTATGATGTCACTCTGACAATACCCACCATCACACATTGGCCACAATTGCTATACAACCCATTGTAGATCCAAAAGTGGTACTACAGGGATATGCATCTAATGCACATGCCACATGCATAGTAGGGTGTTGCATTGTCATGCCTCACCTATGGGTAGCAACAATACTATCTGTACTACTGTGTGGCAATAGGTATTGTAATAGGTGTATGTGGCCTTGGAATGCTGTACCCTACAGATAAATGGACATGCACACATACACACACTTGCCAGAACACAATGAGTATCCCATGCCTATCAACCCATTTGTACAACACTGTTGTGATGGTACTGCAAGGCTCATGTAGTCGGTATGGAGAGGAGCTTAACAGGGTGCATGTAATGTCCCATACAGCAGCAGCCATGACTGGCTATGGCAATGGGTGTTGTGGTGGTTGTGAAGGCCCTCATGGAATTCCCATGTACAGGTGCTAACACACAGACACTGCTATACTCAGTCATGCCCATGTACACATATGTCAGTACTGGGGTGCATCGCTGCAGGTGGTCATAGCTGTGTACCTAGCTATTGTCCAAGGAGAGATGGGTTATGTAGGGGTTGTGTGTACAGTGGTATCCTGCCACCTGCCATGTGGCGGCAGACAATCTATCGACAGACACTACTGTGGTGACCCTCGGGATGAGAGTGACATGCATCAGCCATTCCTCCAGGTGCCTCCTGCACATAGTCACTGAGGTGATCAGGTTGGCATGCCTGCAAATGCATTACAACACATGGTTAGTGTCTGTGATGGAGACCTGTACCCAAGCATGTTCTGCTGACTGTGGGAGTGTAGTGGAGGTACCTGTGGCATGTGGTGCATACAGGGTGCTATCTCTAATATGTGCCAGTTCTTACACAGCTGGGCAGACATGTCAGTATCAATCAAGCGTATGATGCCTGTAAATATCACAGCTGGATACCTGCTATCTGCACATCTGTACAAGGACTGACAGTTATCGGCTTGGCAAGTAGCTATGCAGTAGGATGAAGATGTTGACAGATAGACATTTGGCAACAATATATATGCCATAACTGCATGTCAGGAGCCCTCGTTATCATGTGCTGTACAGACGGTAGTCTACAGTTACATTCCACATGTCGGATCATTACCCAGTAGGGGTTATATACTTTGACACAGCTCACACACCAGGGATACAACAGGGAGGCATCAGAGTCCCACTATGCCTGCAGGTGTATCTGTTGTCAGTACTACATTTAGCACTCTACTCTTGTCTGAGTAGGCACTGTCAACAGTTGTACCGTCATGATATGCTACATGCCAGTGTGACAGCACCTATTTTGGCTACTACCCCTTTATATAACACAGTCACAAAGATAACAGTGCTGTACAGGCCTCATATACATCTGTGTCCCACACATGACACTCACACCCCTTGCTATTGTAATGACAGAACATAGTCGCATGTATTGTACATGGCATTACATACACATATTACAAATGTCATTACCCTACTATGTTATCAGACTGGGTGGTGTGAACTGGTTACCAGGGCTAAGCCATGCTTAGCAGGTGTCAACATTGCTGCAATATAACAGCTAAGCTGATTTGCACACTGGTAAGCGAAGCCTACACTGTGTAGGCGCCCATACGTATACCCGTAGTTTAGCACCGTTTAGCTTCACGCAAACCCATACAAACACTCTTAAAGCTGCTCAAGACTGCCTTAACCACTCTGTATCCAACAGCCCTTGTTCTGCCCAGCAACAAAATGAACAGCCCTTGCAGGTCTTAAACCCAGGACCCTGTACACTAAGGTCACAACTCTTAACCACTACTCAATGAACACTGTGAAGACAGCTATTGCTTTTCCAATATATCTGTCAATACACATATTGATTAGTATTGAACAATTGTCTTTACATCTGCAATTCTGTAGTACTTGTTATTAATATGACTGTTGCATCACATATGTTGTTTTATCATAATGTACACGTAGCAGATACATACAGTGAGATACATCTGAGAGTGTTTACACAACCGTGAGGCTTACACATGACAGGAATATCGGTTGATATATGTCTACATGTACATACACATTTATATTCATACATATGTCTGTATACACATCTGTATAGTGCAACATATATATGGCCATGTGTACATCTCTTCGTATACAGAACTTAACTGAAGCAAACAGTGCAGCAACCATAAAAGTTCAACTAGAAAAGGAAAACAGCAAATGCACTGTGTGCAAAATTCCGTCTCTGTGTCTTGGAAATTCACCTCTATTCAATGCTCATAACAGTCCACAACACCTTCAATGAAACCAGGTAGAAGTGAATAAAAGTTTATTGTAATGCCAACAAACAAAGAATGGTTAAGCGCTTTCACTTGAATACAACAAGCTTCCT
>NC_056744.1:1001524730-1001612230 GCF_019279795.1 Protopterus annectens | reverse complement strand
TTTTATCACACCACCAGTCTCACATAGACCTGTGAAACCAGCACCAGCAAAAAACACACATAAATACACAAAAACATACTTGGAGGCTCTAAATAAAAATCTGCAAAAGCAGCAGAGACCTCCAAAGCAGTCATCCAAGCAGCTTCCACCTCCCAACACAAACCATGAAACACATACTTCACAAAACCAGTGTGCCTCGCAATCACAGCACTTAAGGCAAAATAACATACCCAACACACTAGTAATAGGTGGCTCTATAGTCAGGCACACTAACGTCTCACTCATTAGGCTGAACAAGGAGAAGGTTACTGTTAGCTGCCTGTCAGGTGCCAGGATCCGCCACATACACAAGCACTCTGATCACTCCAGAACAGGTACAAATATGATTCTGTCATTGTCCATGTTAGTGTGAATGACCTCAGCCATATCTCCCTGGACTACATGAAAATAGACATGGGGGAGCTCTCTGATCACATAGCCCAGGCCGGTATGACTCTGATTCTGAGTAGCATCCTGCCCTCACCAAGAATGATACCACGGTATATAGAAAAAAATATCAATTTCAACAATTGGCTATGCTTCTGGTGTCATTTAAAGGGGATCCAGTGTCTGTCATCCTGGGATGACATGTTCGACAAGCCACGCTGCTTCACTAGAGACGGCTTGCACCTGTCACCCTTAGGCTTTTGAATACTGGCCAAGGTTTTTGCCACCCCCATAGTGCCTTTTTTAGGCAAGGCTCAAAAGACAAACCCACCACCATAAATAGCACATGTAACAAAAACCTGAGGGTAATGCTACTCAATGCCAGAAGTCTAAACCTCAAAATGCACGCACTCGAGGCACTCCTCAGTATGGAGAAAATCGATATATGTGCGGTAACAGAAACCTGGTTTAAGGCTTCAGAGAGCACTCCAGCACTACCAGGCTACAACTCATACTATACATTTGAGCCACAAAACCCGGACCGAAATACAAAAGGTGGGGGCGTATCCATATTCATCTAGGATACCCCCACCTCCAGGTTAGTGGCACAGTACGATGCTTCAGAGGTCATCCACGTGCAACTAACAATAGGCAGAACTGCAAGTCAAATTGTAGCTTGCTAAAGATCACTCACCATGTCCCAGGACCCCCATTCAGCATTTCTGGAAACACTGGGAAACATAAAGGTCCTACCAAACACCCTGATATTGGGTGATTTCAATTGCCCAATCATTAACTGGGAGAACTACTCAAGTACTAACTCCCTTGCTCAACATTTCCTACAATTTATAAACTCAAATGCCCTGGATCAACTGGTCAACACCCCCACCAGAGGTGACAACATATTGGACCTGGTCATCACCAACATAGGCAACCGGTGTTCCACACTGGAGGTCAACCCCTCACTGATTAGATCTGACCATAAACTAATCACTCTGGATATCCACATTCTGCCCCCACCCCCAGTCAAAGAAACTACTGTGAAAATCTTTTCAAAAGCAAACTTCACGTTACTTAAGACCGAGATGGAAAATTTCAAATCCCCCATGCTAAAGTATAATGCTGCCCAACCTGCAAATCCTTTACTAATGCACTCTATGGGCACCTACAGGAATGCATGGATCATGCTATCCCAAGCAAAACCAAGACTCACTCTTCCAAGAAAAGGAAACCAGTCTGGTGGACCCCTACCATAAACAAGCTATACAATAGAAGGAGGAAACTAATACAGAAAAGAGTAAAATCCCAAGAGGGGAAACATCCCTGATCAGTATCAGCAAGAAACTATGATCCCTAATAAAATCATCCAAGGCTAGCTTTGAAAGAAATATTGCCAAGAACTCCAAAGATAACCACAAGGCATTCTTTAGCTATGTCAAGAATCTAAGTGGCAATTCCCAGATCTGCTCTGAGTTAGTGCAGAATGGCACAAAATACACTGAACCAACCGATATTGCCAACATCCTGGCAGACAGGTTCAGTGCAAACTTCACCCCCTTCTCATCCCCAAAAGGGCCCATAACCATACCAGAAGAATGTAGTGCCCCTGAAATCACAGACAGGTTAAAACAGCTCTCACCAAAGCCAAAAACACAGCATCAATGAGACCAGATGGTGTCCCAGGCTGCATCCTACATGAGCTCAAAGATGAACTAACCCTTCACCTAAACACACTGTTCAAACTCAGCCTTTCTGCCAGCTACTTGCCCATAGAGTAGTGCACAACAATGATTATTCTACTCCACAAAGGTGGAGCCACAACAGACCCTGGGAACTAATGCCCTATAAGCCTGACTAGCTTGGTCTGCAAGGCAATGGAGCGATCATCATGGATCTCATTAACAGAGACATTGGGACCCTCCAAACATTGACACCTACCCAGTACGGCTTTGTTAAGGGCAGATTATGGCTCCTAAACCTGGTGGACTTCTTTGAGACAGTTAACAAGGCTATAGATGAAGGAAAGGTGGTCCACACAGCCTACCTAGATGTCGCAAGGCCTTCAACACCATTCCCCATTCTGGTATTATAGACAAGCTCACCATCCTGAACATAAACCCCTACATCATGAGATGGGTTGCCAATTGGCTCATGGACAAAACCCACATAGTAAGAGTTGCGGTAGCTAGGTCTGACTCTAAACTAGTTACAAGTGGCATCCCCCAGGGCTCAGTCCTAGGACCCCTCTTGTTCGGCATATACTTCTCAGAGGTACAGGCAAGCACAGAGAACTATGGCTGACCAGGTTTGCAAACAACTGCAAACTAGGGGCTATAATTGACTCTCCAGCTGACACAGACATCCTCCAAAAGGGTCTCATTGAGACAGATACCTGGTATCAAAACCATGGTCTCAAGCTAAATGCCAAAAAGTGCATAGTCACCCCTTTGGAAAAACAAAGTGCCCACAAATTACCACATAGTTGGTAGCCCGCTAAATACAGAAGACAAAATAAGGGATCTGTGGACCCAAGTAGATAGTAATCTCTCCTTTGATAATCATATTGCCACGGTGGTTAGAAAATCCTTCTATGTGGCCCACCTTATCACAAAAGGGTTTGCATCCACATTAGAAGAGGTCATTGTGCCCCTCTACACATTACTCATCAGACCCATCATAGAGTATAATGCCCCATTTGGGATGTACCTTACAAGACACCTGCAACAGCTGGAATGACCACAGAAGTACCTCACCAAGAGGATCACTGGCCTCAAACAGATGACCTATGCAGCTCGACTGAAGAAACTCCAGCTGTACTTGGTTGTATACCGCCTACTCAATGGTGATCTCTGCCTGACATACAAGGCCATGTCCAACCCAGAATTGATGGACATGCTCCACCTAAAGAAAACCATATCTCCTTGAGCCACATGCTCTAGGGATCTAAACCTCACCACAACAATAAATAGGATGTGCTGGAGGGATAAATTCCTGTCCCAGAGACTTCCCATGCTCTGGAACAAGAATCCAATCTACATTAGGCAGAATTCCTCACTAACACTCTTCAAGAGAAACCTTGACGAGTGGATGGGAAACAGGAAGTTTACCCCGGGGAATACTTTAGTGGCTGTGCTGGACAGAGTCACAGGGAACTAATCTAAGGGGGCAGCAAAAGCCAACACATTCCAGCTAGGCTTATAAATGCCTTTGGGCAGATAGCCTAGTACCTACCTGTGAACCTATGAACCTATAACATCACACTGGGTAAGTACACTAAGCTGCTAGGTATGTAACAAAGCACTGTGCAGGCTACAGGCAGACTGCCACAACACTGGCCTGCATTTCTTATGGGGGAATACACATGTACTTGCATATATAGCAGGCTCTACAGGCATGTCACAGCACAGAGTAACAGACACCTGTGCGAAAGTGCATAGCTACAACCAATGTGAACACAGCCAGAGCCACATATGGTAGCCAGCATAATATTACAGTATATGGACTATCTGATCAACACCATCCTCATATGTGCCACTCACACACTAACCATACATATACTGGGCCACTACACAGTGTGGCCTGATGCCTGTCTGTGGTATGGGACATGTGTGTGTTTGGCCCTACAAACATGTAAGCCGATAGGGTAATATACAGTGGAGCAGCATGTAACATGAGATAGAACAGGACCAAGAACAATGACATCTACCACAGTCTGTACACAGGCCAAGGTACATATTAGCAATACACACATTGTCGACAATCACCATAAGTACACAGACCTCAGTACTGTACACACAACCACAGAATGTCCAGGCTATGTCCTCAAAGATAGCCCCTACTATACATAACATGTGTAGCAGTCTGATATCTCACTGGCTTGTTATCAAATATGATGTCAATAAATTATGGTGTACAGAAGATATGCACCTTTTACTACATGACATATGTACACAGGTTGACAGAGTTGTGACTGGAGGCACAAACACAGGGCCAATATTGACATGCTGCTGTTATACCCTCATACATTTACTGTTGTAACAGGGTTTGTTGTGACATATGTCCTATGAGGGATATGAAGTCAGTAACTCTCATGTCTGTCACCATATATTGCCTGCAGTCCTCACACTATCCTTCTGCAGTTCACATATGGGTGATCTGTGAGTAACACAAGAAACAAAAGGCAAAACACACTGTCCAGTCTGCAGATGACCCTGCAGATGGGGGTTTCCTCAGAAACATAGCACTGTCATGACGGATATTAAAACATGGAGACCAGCCATATCCACACACACCCTGTTAAACCAACATTACTCCAAGTGCAGAATAGAGACACTTACATTCTGTAGTCACCTCAGGCACATCCCCCTCCTGTGTGTTGGCCTATTTCCAGTGTGTATGTTGTTAAGAGGTAAATCCCCAATCTATCTGTGATGCTGTTTGCCAAACAACAGATCTAGGTCCTACTCACAGTGAATGAAAAGGCCCAACACCAATATGATGTTCCTAGATATTGGAGTGTGTTTCCATGCAATTGGCTATGGGAATATTACCACAGCTGTTCCACATGCAATCATCTAGTGGAGGGCTGCAATTTGTGCAGAGGCCATCAGCTGATCATGAGTATCACTTACAAAACACATGCTGCTGTCTAAGCAAAGCAGGTGTACATCTCCACATCCACCACAGAGGGAGTAAGAGAGGCAGCAGAGGCAAAGATAGGTCAGGGAGGGGGTGGTAGAAGAAAACCTAAGCATGTTTGTGTCACACACCTACCAGTACAGGGTATCAAACCCCTGACTGACTATGTATTGCTATCACATGTCTATTCACTTATTGGATGAGCCACATAGCTCACATGTTGAGGAGCTCTCCAACCGCATATGTGATGGTGAGTGACATCTGCAACAGTGATATGGTAGTGATACGGTAGGTGTAGTACACATGCCTGTCCACATGAACAGGTGTCAGCGTCAATGCAGCGACAATTTTCAGGGTCCCACACACTTTGACACATTGGCAGAGTCAGGAATACACATCCTCACTCGTTAGTTTGCCACAGTACAGTAATGTGCAGGTATCACATGCACCACAGAGGTTATCTGAAGGTTATATGGGCAAAGGGTATGTGGAGGTGTCTGACATCAGAAAGCATGCTTCAGTAGGCCAATGGGAGTTATAGTGAGTGTGACTGTGGTTAAAAGCATCATACACCACACACACACACAAACACAGGGTGCCAGTACTGACATGTATGGATGAATTGCTTCACGGGTGTGTAGTGGTTGACTGTGCCAGCAGGCTATACAAGGTTAGGTGATGGGTATACCTTGGCATCAGGCCACATGACAATGGTCTGCACTGTGGCTCAGGGGTGTAGTGTCTGGAGTGGCCCACACAGGTGGGCATTTTATTCACCATCCAGTCACCTGGGTAACTATTGTGTATGGCCATTGCTGTGCATTGCTTGTCATGTGTGTGTTCTTCACTCCATGACACCATCCATGCCATGGAGTGAAGAACACACACATGGCAAGCAATGCACACATTGCTATGCATTGCTTGCCATGTTTGTGTACTTCAGTCCATGACATGGACTGTGTCTGGGATGTGCACATGTCCCAAATGCATGTATAGTGACATGTGGAACTGTACCTGAGGTTTCTGGACCATGTTATGTACACAGATTATCATCAGATGTGCCAGTCCTGGCCTCATGTGATGGGAACAGGTAATGGACAGCCAGTTGACCCTGCACCTACATTGATAGCATGATACAGGTATTCCCTGGTGTCAGTGGCATCTGTTCATACAAGGCATGTGATTAAGGCATGGTATGTCTTTTGTGGGTCACATTTGATGGCATCACAGGTGTTGCAGGTGTCCAGTGGGAACACAGTGAAGGCACACTGTATGCATGTATGTACCTATTATACTGATAGACAGGGTGCCACGTCCTCTGTAGTCCACTGCAATCACACCATGGTTACTACCTGTGGGCAATATGCAGGGTACTACCACCATAGCGGTTGTTGCCTAGGCAAGTGTGTTTGTGTACGAGACATGCATTGAAAGTGTTCTCTGGGTAATACAAGGGTTACTAACTGTGTTCACCAGGCCTTGATGTCACATATAGGGGTATGGATTGGCACTCCAGTCTCTTGGCTATTTCACATCTGTTATCCTTGTAAGGTGGACATTGTGACATATAATAGGGCCACAATATAAGAAATTTTCAAAACTTGCTCCACAATGAGTCCAGTTGTTATACACTCACAGCCACCTCCACACAGGATACAAATGACAAACACACAGGCACATACACATCTGCCATGTCTGGGATTAGAACTCCTACCTAACTAGTTTATCACACTACAGCACTATGCAGTTACAGGATGCACCATGGAGATTACTGGGGTACGCCTTGCCCAAAGGTGTATTTCACAGTGAATGACATCAGCAGCCTTGCCAAAGTAGGGCATTTGGTCTGTAGTGAGTTTGACTAGCCTAAAAAGCATTGCTCCCAACACAGACATAGAAACACACAGACAAACATCCACACTTGCCATATGTGGGAGTAGAAGCCCTACTAGAGTACTATATCACACTACAGCATTACTCTGTTATAGGATGTCCCACGAAGATTACTGGGCTACATATTTCTCAAAGGTCTATTTCACAATGAATTACATCAGCAGCCTTGCCAAAATAGAGCATTTGATCTGTAGTGAGTGTGACTGGCCTAAAAAGCATTGCTCCCTACACAGATAGAGACACACACACACAGTTGCCATGTCTGGGATTAGAACTCCTACCTAATTAGGTTATTACACTACAGCATTCCAAAGTTATAGGATGTGCCATGGAGATTACTGGGCTACACCTTTCTCAGAGGTGTATTTCACAGTGAATGACATCAGGAGCCTTACCACAGTAAGACATTTGAATTGTAATGAGTGTAACTAGCCTAAAAAACATGGCTCCCTCCACAGCCAGAGACACACAAACACACAGTTGCCATGTCTGGGATTAGAACTCTTACCTAACTAGTTTATCACACTACAGCAGTATGCAGTTATAGAACATGCCATGGAGATTACTGAGCTACACCTTTCCCAGAGGTGTATTTCACAGTGAATGACATCAGCAGCCTTGCCAAAGTAGGACATTTGAATTTCAGTGAGTGTGACTAGCCTAAAAAGCATTGTTCCCTACACAGACAGACACATGCACACACACACACACTTGCCATGTCTGGGATTAGAACTGCTATCTAACAAGGTTAACACACTACATTATTACACAGTTATAGCATGCACCACAGTGATTACTGGACTGCACCTTTCCCAAAGGTGTATTTCACAGTGAATGACATCAACAGCCTTGCCAAAGTAGGATATTTGAATTGTAGTGAGCGTGACTAGACTAAAAAGTATTGCTTCCTACAAAGACAGGGACACACAAACACACACACACAGTTGCCATGTCTGGGATTAGAACTCCTACCTAACTAGTTTAGCACACTACAGCATTATGCAGTATTTTGATGCACCACAGAGATTACTGAGCCAAAGGTATATTTCAAAGTGGATGACATCAGCAGGCTTGTCATAGTAGGGCTATGGGAGGGCAGTGTGTGTGCATGGGCCATAACCCATTCATCTAGAGGTTGACACACCACATGCAGGTACATCCAGGGTTATATTCCACAGGTACATATATACAGCTTCTAGATGACTACTGCCTTGTACAGTCATGTTGCACAGCTAGCACTTGCACCACATAGTCTGTAATGCTGCTGGATACCAGTGGCTAATTTCTACAGTGAGTGACATTTGCACATCATGTTTTTTCTTTCCCTCTCCAATTCTCAGAGTATTAGTCCCTGTCCCTGTACCTGTTCACATTGATTTCCCCTTCATCTCTTACTTATTTTATTCTTCTCTACCTCCCTCCCCACAACTCTTTAAGGTATTCTGTCCTCCTCCTCTCAACCTTTTTAAGTTTCACAAGTTTTAAAGACTTTCCCCTTTGTATCTCCCTCCCTCCTCCCCTCTACCTCCTTTGCTCCCACCTATTCTAGCCTTGTACTCTCTCACTAACCTGCACCTCCACCTTACCCTAGTCATCTGGTCTCCATACAGCTTTTACATACTTTACTCCTCCTCCCCAACTTACTACATCTGTGTCAGACCTATTATATGGGACTAGCTCCTATAGAGACCATCTTTAATCTCCCTCTCTGCGCGTGGCTGCTGAGCAATCCTTGGCATCTAAATCTGTTTATCAATGTAAGTGTGTTATTGCTACATGTTTATCTGTGCCCTCGAAGCATTGTTTGTATTATTTCCATTAATGTGCTGTTGCCACTTGCTTTTTCTGTGTTATAATACAGTAATTTTATGTAGTTTCCTGCTATTTATGCTCTGGGTAGCTCAACTACCTACCGCCTTTTCTGCGGCTCCTTAACTGCTTCACTGCTAAGCCAGGAACCTGTATAGCGCTTCCACTTGTTTGATTTGGGTCGCTGTGCACTAGATATCCCTCTGCTTTTACTGACTCGCTTAAACAGTTTTTAACTAGATCAGTCTAATATTTGCTTTAATTTAAGCTTTAAGTGCCTATAACTTGCTTATCATTTAACTTCTTAGAGTGCATGCCCATAGTCAGTGGACTACTATTCTTGCTCCTCCGCACTTCCTTACCTTTCACAAAGTGCCCATTACTCTAGACAGGAGTTTATTCAGCCAGCTACACTCACGGTAGCCTTCCATCCAAGCCGTGCTGGAGTCTTTGGTGGCCCCTGTGCTCTTAAACACCTGTAGCGCTTAATGCTACACTAGTACAGACAATAGTCCTACATTTTTAGATGGACTCTACTGCTTTATTAAACTAAAACTTGATAACACTTGTGCTGCAGTGATTGTGCTACTCACTCCAATGCAGCCGTTAGTCTTTAAAGTCTTTGCCTTGCAAAATCCCTGCCGGAGTCTTTTGGTGACGCCTGAGCTGTTAACTGCTGTAGCTCTGGTTGCTACCACTCTGATGCAGTTGTCAGTCCTTAATTTAAGCTTAGACTCCTTTGCTCTATATTTTTACAAACTTGATAGTGTTTTGTGCTGTTAGCGACTGTGCCATCACTCAGATGCAGCTATTAGTCCTAAATTTATGTTTGGACTCTGCTGCTTATGCACTGGAAACTAGATAGCGAGTGTGCTATCACTCCAGTGTTGCTGCTAATCTTAACTTTAAAGATAGACAAAACTACTTTGAAACTAGAAAAATCTGCATCCGCTGTGATTCTACAGGTACCTTTCTGCTTCATGTGACATTAGGGACCTGGAATACACCGGAGCACTTCTTTCAAACAAATTAGTTGTAGGATTTGTGTTCTACTACAAAACATTTATATATGACTTCGCCGATTACAGTGGCTTAGATGGCACTCTCTAGTAGGCTTTAATATCAGGTATGCTCACATGTTTTCCACCCTAATTAATGAAAATATAACTAAAGTATAACTAAATTACCTAGTTGTTATAGAGTTTGATTTCTCAGATACCCTGCGACTACAAACAGCTGTGGTGTTTTGGTATTCCTGTGTAGCTTACATTATCGGATTTTGTCGCAGGTTCTGGATCTGATAATAAGAAAGTCAAATTAATTACCATTGGCCTCGGCTGAAGCCTTACTGATACCCTCAGATTTTAAATAGTAGCAGTGTGTTTGGTATTTTTAAGTAGCATTAATATCAAGTGTTTAAGCAGGCTTGTCTAATATGTAATGCTGTAATAGAGCTAATAGGTTTTCTTTACTGTTCACTTAACTCTACTACAAATGAGTTGTCCATATCTGCTGAAACATAGCTGATAGTTTTTACTGTTCATTTAATTCTGACTACCGTGTTTTAACTGTAATGGTTCCAATTTTAGTAAAAATGTTTTGTTTCTAGCTTATATTTCATCCTTTACATTGTTTTGTCCTATTTCAATATATAATTACAGCTGCTGTGATCCAGCTATTTGAGTTCTGATGTTTAGTATTTGAACAAGTATTTTAGTTTCTGTTAATTGTGTACTGCTAAAGTAACGTCTCTCTTGCTTTACCTAGTGTTAATTATAACCTTCTTCTCACTTTATTTTTATTTCTCTCCAGCTGTGAAAACTTCTTATACTTACTTTTTCTACTCCCAGCTGTGCCCTACTGGACTCCAAAGACCAGCTATATTCACCTACCTAAACCTGCCTGTGTATTTCCTCACCTGGGTAATCAAAATACCCTTCGAATGAAAGCCAAATTAACTAAGATTGTATGTCACAAATTATTTTTCATCTACTATATCTATATACTAGTCCATTACACCTGCTAGGTGTACTAGTTAAACTGCCATATCTGCCAACAGCCATACCCCCCCCGCCTACTCCTGTTGTACTCCACTGTTCCTGACTCTAAGATATTGCAGTCCCCACCCTGTATTCTGTAACCCCCTTAAACCTCTCCCTTCTCCATTACTTTTATTTTTTTACTTACAACCAGCTTTTGCAATCTCCTCACAGTGTACTTCCAGGCTTTGGCCATTAGATGGCAGTCTTTACCCACCTCTAATTTCACTTAATTTCACTTCTTACCACTTACTTTAAACTTTTTACTCTTGTTGCACTTTTCACCTTTACTATCCTCTTTCATAGTCTATTTAAACCCTTTAACTAGCCCTCCTCTCTCCCACCCCTAGTCTTGTATTAACCCTTTCTCCCCCAGGTTTCCTCTCATTTTCTTTCCCCCTTCGTTACACTCACAACCTACCTTCTCCTGTTCTTACCTTCTACCTTACTGATTGTTTTTCTCACTGCTTTTATCTTCCTTGGGTCTCACCCTGATACTCTACCAAGTCTATACTCTACCTAGCCCCTTCTCACTATCTTCTTCCCTCCCTTCTTCTTATATACACCCTTCTATTTTTCTCTCCATCTCTAATTCTCAGAGTATTAGTCCCTATCCCTGTACCTGTTCACATTGATCTCCCCTTCATCTCTTACTTATTTTATTCTTCTCTACCTCCCTCCCCACAACTCTTTAAGGTATTATGTCCTCCTCCTCTCAACCTTTTTAAGTTTCACAACTTTTAAAGACTCTCCCCTTTGTATCTCCCTCCCTCCTCCCCTCTACCTCCTTTGCTCCCACCTATTCTAGCCTTGTACTCTCTCACTAACCTGCACCTCCACGTTACCCTAGTCTTCTCATCACCATACTGCTTTTACAGACTTTACTCCTCCCCCCACCTTACTACATCCGTGCCAGACCTATTATATAGGACTAGCTCCCTAGAGCGGCCATCTTTAATCTCCCTCTCTGCGTGTGGCTGCTGAGTGATCCCTGGCATCTAAATCTGTTTATCAATGTAAGTGTGTTATTGCTACATGTTTATCTGTGTCCTCAAAGCATTGTTTGTATTATGCTTTTGCCACTTGCTTTTTCTGTGTTATAATACAGTAATTTTATGTAGTTTCCTGCTATTTATCCTCTGGGTAACTCTCCTACCTGCCACCTTTTCTGCGGCTCCTTAACTGCTTCAGCGCTAAGCCAGGAACCTGTATTGCACTTCCACTTGTTTGATTTGGGTTGCTGTGCACTAGTTATCCCTCTGTTTTTACTGACTCGCTTAAACAGTTTTTAACTAGGTCAGTCTAATATTTGCTTCCATTTAAGCTTTAAGTGCCTATAACTTGCTTATCATCTAGCTTCTTAGAGTGCATGCACATAGTCCCCGGACTACTATTCTTGCTCCTCCGCACTTCCTTACCTTTCACAAAGTGCCCATTACTCTAGACAGGAGTTTATTCATCCAGCTACACTCACAGTAGCCTTCCATCCAAGCCCTGCTGGAGTCTTTGGCGACCCCTATGCTCTTAAACGCCTGTAGCGCTTAATGCTACCACAGCAGTACAGACGATAGTCCTACATTTTAAGAAGGACTCTACTGCTTTATTAAACTAAAACTTGATAACGCTTGTGCTGCAGGGATTCTGCTACTCACTCTAGTGCAGCTGTTCGACTTTATAGTCTTTGCCTTGCAAAATCCCTGCCAGTGTCTTTTGGTGACCCATGAGCTTTTAATGGCTGTAGCGCTGGTTGCTAGCACTCCGGTGCAGTTGTTAGTCCTTAATTTAAGCTTAGACTCCATTGCTCTATATTTTTACAAACTTGATAGAATTTTGTGCTTTTAGTGACTGTGCCATCACTCAGATGCAGCTATTAGTCCTAAATTTATGTATGGACTCTGCTGCTTACATACTGGAAACTAGATATCGAGTGTGCTATCACTCTGGTGTTGCTGCTAATCTTAACGTTAAAGATAGACAAAACTACTTTGAAACTAGAAAAATCTGCATTCGCTGTGATTCTACAGGTACCTTTCTGCTTCATGCGACATTAGGGACCTGGAATACACCGGAGAACTTCTTTCAAAATTTAGTTGTAGGATTTGTGTTCCACTACAAAACATTTATATATGACTTCGCCGATCACAGCGGCGTATATGGCACTCTCTACTAGGCTTTAATATCAGGTATACTCGCATGTTTTCCGTCCTAATTAATGAAAATATAACTAAAGTATAACAAAATTACCTAGTTGTTATAGAGTTTGATTTCTCAGATACCCTGTGACTACAAACAGCTGTGGCATTTTGGTATGCCTGTGTAGCTTACATTATCGGATTTTGTCACAGGTTCTGGATCTGATAATAAGAAAGTCAAATTAATTACCATTGGCCTCAGCTTAAGCCTTACTGATACCCTCGGATTTTAAATAGTAGCAGCGTGTTTGGTATTTTTAAGTAGCATTAATATCAAGTGTTTAAGCAGGCTTGTCTAATATGTAATGCTGTAATAGAGCTAATAGGTTTTCTTTACTGTTCACTTAACTCTACTACAAACGAGTTGTCCGTATCTGCTGAAACATAGCTGATTGTTTTTACTGTTCATTTAATTCTGGCTACCATGTTTTAACTGTAATGGTTCCACTTTTTAGTTAAACTGTTTTGTTTCTAGCTTATATTTCATCCTTTACATTGTTTTGTCCTATTTCAATATCTAGTTACAGCTGCTGTGATCCAGCTATTTGAGTTCTGATGTTTAGTATTTGAACAAGTATTTTAGTTTCTGTTAATTGTGCACAGCTAAAGTAATGTCTCTCTTGCTTTACCTAATGTTAATTATAACCTTCTTCTCACTTTATTTTATTTCTCTCCATCTGTGCAAACGTCTTATACTTAATTTTTCCACTCCCGGCTGTGCCCTACTGGACTCCAAAGACCAGCTATATTCACCTACCTAAACCTACCTGTGTATTTCCTCATCTGGGTAATCAAAATACTCTTGGATTGAAAGCCAAATTAACTAAGATTGTATGTCACAAATTAATTTTCATCTACTATATCTATATACTAGTCCATTACACCTGCTAGGTGTACTAGTTAAACTGCCATATCTGCCAGCAGCCATACCCCCCTGCCTACTCCTGTTGTACTCCACTGTTCCTGACTCTAAGATATTGCAGCCCCCACCCTGTATTCTGTAACCCCCTTAAACCTCTCCCTTCTCCATTACTTTTATTTTTTTACTTACAACCAGCTTTTGCGATCTCCTCACAGTGTACTTCCAGGCTTTGGCCATTAGATGGCAGTCTTTACCCACCTCTAATTTCACTTAATTTCACTTCTTACCACTTACTTTAAACTTTTTACTCTTGTTGCACTTTTCTCCTTTACTATCCTCTTCCATAGTCTATTTAAACCCTTTAACTAGCCCTCCTCTCTCCAACCCCTAGTCCTATATTAACCCTTGGTTTCCTCTCATTTTCTTTCCCCCTTCTTTAAACTCACAACCTCTGCCATTTTACTTACCTTCTCCTGTTCTTACCTTCTACCTTACTGATTGTTTTTATCACTGCTTTTACTTTCCTTGGTCTGCCCCGCTCCGTTCGCCCTGCAGGCTCACTCCACTTCCCTTCGCTGCCCCCAATTCCCACCCACCCCCAGTGGTCCTACACTTATACTTCACTAACCACTCGCCCCCTTTTTCTCATCCTATCACAAACCTCCTCATCACTAGGCCACTCCCCTCTTTTTTCCTAATTAGTACTAATTAACCCTCTTTTGAACTAGTCCCTCACCTTTCCTAACCATTCACTGCACTAACTACTTCCCAAATCTACCTCCTGTACAACCTCCACTAATTTCTTATTTGCATAATTTAAACCCTGCTCAATCTATTGAAACACTCTTTCCTATTTTCTACTTCACCTATTCACACAAACTACTCTCAACTCATATCTACTTTATTACTATGCCCCCAACACACAAAACTATTTTCACAAACATACTACTCTTAACTACCATAATAGCCTCTCTTACCATAACTTACTCACTCACCTTCTTTGAAAATCTTTCTCTACCTGAACATAACCATCACTTCCAACAAACTTTACCATCTTCTTTCAACTACTCGCTTAACCACAGTAACATAAACCTGTACCTCTAACTATATACTACCAAAATATCACAGAGCAACCCATGTTACTTACTTCATTACCAAAAAGAATTTTAATAGTTTCTACAAAATCCTTAAATTCCTACAATATCCCCAGCAACACCCCCTCCTAGACAGTGATATTTATCCAAACCCTGGCCCCAATATTGACTATACCAATAACCTAGACAATTTAACATTGCCTATGATTTCTACATTAACTGAACCACCTAACTCCCTCCTGATAGCTCACCTTAACATTAGAAGTATTAACAATAAAATTTCTCACCTGCATGCACTCCTTGATGTGCACTCATTTGATACTCTATCTCTTACAGAGACGTGGCTAAAACCATCTATTCTAGACCAGGAAATTAGCCCTCCTGGCTGTAATATCTTTAGATGTGACCATAAAACCAAAAAAGGTGGAGGTATAGCCATTCTCTATAAATCTAATCTCCAAATTTCCCCCTTTAATGTGCTTCCATCATTAGACACCAAATCTGAAATCCTGACTACCAAACTCCAAATCAACAACTCCAAATCTATCTGTCTAATTTGCATGTATCTCCCCCAGGTAACATTACCAATACTCTTGAAAACTTACTTAGTTACCTCTCTACCCAACTACCCCAGGAGACCATTGTACTAGGTGACTTTAACATCGACTGGTCCACCTGCAGCTCCCCTAACCCTACTAACCACATAAAACTATTTTCACAAACATACTACTCTTAACTACCATAATAGCCTCTCTTACCATAACTTACTCACTCACCTTCTTTGAAAATCTTTCTCTACCTGAACATAACCATCACTTCCAACAAACTTTACCATCTTCTTTCAACTACTCGCTTAACCACAGTAACATAAACCTATACCTCTAACTATATACTACCAAAATATCACAGAGCAACCCATGTTACTTACTTCATTACCAAAAAGAATTTTAATAGTTTCTACAAAATCCTTAAATTCCTACAATATCCTTAGCAACACCCCCTCCTAGACAGTGATATTTATCCAAACCCTGGCCCCAATATTGACTATACCAATAACCTTGACAATTTAACATTGCCTATGATTTCTACATTAACTAAACCACCTAACTCCCTCCTGATAGCTCACCTTAACATTAGAAGTATTAACAATAAAATTTCTCACCTGCATGCACTCCTTGATGTGCACTCATTTGATACTCTATCTCTTACAGAGATGTGGCTAAAACCATCTACTCTAGACCAGGAAATTAGCCCTCCTGGCTGTAATATCTTTAGATGTGACCATAAAACCAAAAAAGGTGGAGGTATAGCCATTCTCTATAAATCTAATCTCCAAATTTCCCCCTTTAATGTGCTTCCATCATTAGACACCATATCTGAAATCCTGACTACCAAACTCCAAATCAACAACTCCAAATCTATCTGTCTAATTTGCATGTATCTCCCCCAGGTAACATTACCAATACTCTTGAAAACTTACTTAGTTACCTCTCTACCCAACTACCCCAGGAGACCATTGTACTAGGTGACTTTAACATCGACTGGTCCACCTGCAGCTCCCCTAACCCTACTAACCACATAAATCTCTTTGGATTCTCACAATTAATAACCACTCCTTCTAGAATCCACAAACCTAGCAGTAAGGAAACTACTCTTGACTGGATCCTTATTAATAGTCACCCTGAAACTTATACTCCAGGAACCCTTCCCGATGATATCAGTGACCATATGCTTACCTATATTATTAGACAAAAAGTCCATATCCCAACTACTCATAATCTCAAAACCTCCCACTCAAAAAAAATTCTTTAATCCAGACAGCTTCCTAAATGAACTGCATGCATGTGACTGGTCACCACTGACCCATCTTGAACTTGATGAGGCTGTGACCTACTTTAACACTAACTTTCTTCAAATCCTAGATTACCATGCACCTTATCGCTCTACTAGAATAAGAACCAAATCTGCCTAATGGCTCACAAAACAAACTAGGCAAAAGATGCTCCTCAGAAATAATATCTGGGCTAAATGGAGAGTTGCCAAATATCCATCAGATCACCTCCACTTTAAACAGTTAAGAAATGCCACCAAGAACGATATTCTTAGAGACAAAAAAGATTTCTACTTTCACCTCCAACAAACCAGTCAACAAATTCCACAAAAATTTTGGTCAGGGATAAACAAACTTCTTCAGCCAGGTCACTCTACTACTCCTGCCCCAGCAGGTTTCAAGCATAATAACTCCAACCAGATTCCTGATGCCTTTAATAACTACTTTACAGAAGCCATTCAAACCCTAGCCAATTCCTTACCTCCTTTTACTGCTTCCTCACTAAATACCTCCAAGACTTTATCTCCTACCTTTCAAATACAACCTGTACCTACATCTGGAATCTAAAAACTGAAACCTTGCACCCCTTCTGCTGACCGTCTCCCATCTGAATATCTACAAATTGCTGCAAAAGCTATAGACTATCCCATCTCTATCCTTATTAACAGAACTATCTCAGAAGGCAAAATCCCTACCATATGGAAAGTATCCCACATCATCCCTCTACATAAAGGTGGATCTTCTATTGAGCTTTCTAACTTTCGACCTATTGCCTTACTCTTCCCATTAGCTAAGATAATGGAAAAATGCATTCACAAACAACTACTTAACCACCTACTACAAAATAACCTACTAGCAAACTGCCAACATGGCTTCAGACCATTCAATAGCACAACGACTGCCCTACTATCCTTCATTGACTCTATAAATAAAAATCGCAACAACAACTATTTTTCCTCTGCACTATTTATTGACCTGTCAAAAGCCTTTGATATTGTTAACCATAACTTACTTCTAGACAAACTAAAGGCCCATTCTCTCGATCCACAAGCATTACAATGGTTTAGGTCTTATCTGGAAAATAGACAGCAAGCAGTACTTTGGGATAACAATCTGTCTTCATTACTTCCAGTAAATATTGGAGTACCCCAAGGCTCTATCTTAGGTCCCCTTCTTTTTTCCTTATTTATTAATGATCTACACATGAACATATCTCAAGCCACTTGCATTCAATATGCAGATGACTCCACCTTAATCTGTACAGCTAATAATATAGCCTCTCTCCAGTCCCTCACCCAAACTGTTGTTCATAATGTTGAAAACTGGTTTATGCAACACTGCCTCCTACTAATTCCTAAAAAAACAAAACTACTGCTTTTTACTCCAACTCATAAATCACTTAATCCATTCTTCTCTGTAACCTCTAACAATGCTACCAACATAACCCCAGATACTACAACCCGCCTACTAGGTGTAACAATTGATAATCGTCTGAACTACGATGACCACATCAACTCCACCATAAAGTCTGTTAACAAAAAACTTGGTACCCTCTATAGAATTAAACCCTTCCTTACCCCTTCTGCCAGGTAAACTATTGCCCAGACCCACCTCATTTCTACCCTTTTCTATGCCTCTGCTATATATACTAACCTATCTAAAAACAACCTTTCCAAACTTTCCACCTGTTATAATAGCATAGCTAGATTCATCACATGCTCCCCCTTTAAAACTCACCACTGCCTCAACCTCAAACAACTTGGATGGCTAGAACTGCAGAACCATATACTCTGCCAACAATTACTTATCACTCAAAAGATCCTATACCACCCCAACAACACCCCTATCATTACTAATCTGATTACATCATATAAAAATCTAGCTACACTACGCTCTGCTAATAAGCTCCTAGTTTCCTCAGTTAAATCTAACAACAAAGCTGGTGACTCACTTTTCTTGAACACAGCAGGTAAAAACTGGAATCAGCTTCCTTCTGAATTATCAACCCTTGCTTCTACTTCTCTATTTAAAAAACATCTTAAAGAACATCTTAAAACTCATTGGCTTTGTCCATGTGCTAACCCAGACTGATATCTTTTTCCCCTTCCTGCTCTCACCCCTTTCCCTACTCCTCTAACCTATGCCTCTAATTCTAGTCACTACATTTTCCTTCATAGTATGAGGATAAAATAAAAGGGCTTCTCTCTCTTAATTGGGTTTTGCTCATACCTACTATTGTGTTTAGCATAATTTTTTAGTTTAATTTTTTAGTATAACTTTTATAGTTTATAATTTTATTATTATAATTTTTCTTTTGACCAATGCTGCCTCTGTATTGTGATTTTACATGTCTTTTTATATATTGTTAACTTTGTCACTGTTCATGCTTGGAGCTTTTCTCCCCAGGCCTCTACTGAAAATGGACATATATCCAGTTAGACTAGCCCAGTCAACAAATGTAAAATAAAAAATAAAATAAAATGTTGTACAATGCTTGGCATTCAGTTTTGTACGTTGTTTCTGAAAAACAGAAACACAAACTTTATTGAGCATCTGCTCTCCCGTCTTTTAAAGGCGATGCATTTTGCTGCTGATCACTATAAACAATGATTTTCATTTGATTCCTGTGAACTAGCAAGGTCTTGTACTTTTTGCTTTGTTTGACCTTATAGACCAAAGGTCCTATTTGTTCCATTACTTCAAAAGGTCCTCGCCATTTACTATCCCATGGACCATCTGTCTGAAACGTTTTAACTAATACCTTTGTTCCAGAGGGAAGGTGTTATCCCTGTGGCATTATGGGGACCTTTTTCCATAAATGGAATCCTTGCTCCCTTGCCAAGTAATTATTTTGTGATGTCTTTTAACCATTTTTGAAGTTGTGCTACCTCTAACAAAGGTCTGTTATGTTCAGTCTCTGGATCAAAAGGTAGTTGTGTGGGCATTTTCTTCCCTTTCATGATTTCATATGGTGAAATCCCTGTCTTGCTGTTTGGGATAGCTCTTACCCCTTATAAAATTCCTGGCAAATATTGCACCCAGTCCCATCCCTTTTCTAAACATGCCTTTTTTAGTCTTCCCTTAATGGTTCTGTTCATTCTCTCAACTATTCTGTTAGACTGCGGATGGTACGGTACATTAAATTGTTGTATTTCTGGCAAATTACACATTTGTTTGATTAGCTGACTGACAAATTATGGCCCATTATCAGATTTGATAACGCATGGCCATCCCCAATGGCAAAAAAATGCTTTTCCATAAATCTTCTGCTGTTGCCTTAGCAGTTGTTTTTTGGTAGGAATTGCCTTTACCCATTTTGAAAATACATCTACAACTACTAACAAGTAGTGATACCCTCCTTTTGCTGGTGGTAATGGTCCTGCATAATCTATTTGAACCACATACCAGGGTCCATCTGCTGGCATGACCCTGTGTAACTGAGGCTTTTTACTTTTGGCATTAACCTGTAAACAGATCAAGCATTCTTCTGAAACTAGCATACACAATTTTTTTAAAGCTGGATTCCAATACTTTTCTTTGACCACTGGCCATAACTTTTCACTACCTACATGTTCTAGCACTTGATGATTGTATTTTACCAACTGTTTTGCTAGCTGATATGGCACATAAGGTAATTTGAATCCTTTTGTAGTGAGATAAACCCAGAAATCTCTAGGTGCGACCCCTTTAATCATACATTGACTAGTCTCCTCTTCCAAACCTTGTTGCCTCTGAATTCAGACTAAATCTTTAGTTATATCCCCTATCCATATTTGCTACACTAACATGCTGTATTGCTTTGGCTGATTTTAAATCATGATACAACTGCCATCCTGTCTTCGCTGCCTGTTTGACTAAAGCATCTGCTTTTGCATTCGATTTGAATACTTCTGAAGTTGGTTTTTGGCAGGCTTTTACCTTTAAAATACTGAATTACCCTTGTACATTTTTTTCTGTATGGTTTTCCATATATTTTGCAAAACTTCTACATGCTTTAGTGGTTTTCCTGCACTGTCTACAAAATGTCTACGAGCCCAAACTCTCATGTGTAAACGTACTGAGTTTACCACATATACACTGTCAGAGTAAATATTGACAGGATTGTAGTGCTGTAGTATGTACAGTACTGCTTCCAATTCAGCCCTCTGGGCTGACGTGACCCAGGAGGTGCACCAACTCTGGAACCGACAAACCTTCTTTTTCTGGTAGGACAGCAAATCCTATCACATACCTTCCATTTTTCCAGTACCTGGCTCCATCTACAAAGACAGAGGGCAAAAAAATGATTGTAGTCTGGTGATATGGGGAATTTTTCTGGCTTTGTAAGATTGCTGATGCAGTTATGCTGCTTTGCCTCATATCCCAGCAAGTTGGACAAATAATATTTTTCTCTTGCTCGAATGATTATCATTTTTGTACTGAAAGTAGTAATTCACCTAGCAAATACTGCCCGACTGATACCATCAGTAATCTTGTTCATTTCAAAACTGTCTACTAGTACCTGCACTATGTGATGTGGTGTCTGCACTATTATGGATGAAAAGACTGTTAGATACTCTGTTTGATTCCCCAATACAGGGGTGATATCCTTTTTCTACCAGAGTCATTTTATGGCTACAAAAGCTAACTGGTCTCAAAGTCTTTTGTGATGTCTTATCTCCCCCATGTGGCCATTCTTATAATAACACCACTGATAGTGTGTTTTTTCTTGCCACGGCTTGTAAGACAAATGGTAACTTTGAAGTTGGTGCTATTAATTCTGTAGCCCTTGATGACTTCTCTTTCATAGCTGCAAAAGACTGTTCTTCTACCACCCCCATTCCAGGGTGCCATTATTTGTTTGCATGGACAGCATGTTGTACAAAGGTCCTGCTGTCTGTGCATAATCCTCAATGAATTATCTGTTGTAATTCATGATACCCATGAATTTATGCAAATCTGAAATAGTCATGGGCTTTTCCATCTGTAGGATACCTTGTACTCTCTGTGCACATGGAGATCTCCCTGTGGGCTTGATAATGGTTCCTAAGAATTTGACTTCTTGTGAAAGAAACTGTATTTTTTCACTTTTTACCTTGAATCCTGCCTCCTGCAGTGTTTTGAAAACCTCTTTTAGTTTTTCTAAATGCTGCTCTACAATTTCTGACTGTACCAGAATGTCATCTATATAATGAAACACCGATCCATCTACCTTTAACCCCTTCAATATTTTGCTTACTGTTTGGTGGAAAATTACCAGACTATTTTGAAAACCTTTGCAGTAACTATGTCATAAGATACTGCTGATTGTTAAAGGTAAAGGCAAATTTTGGCCAATCCCTTTTCCTCAGTGGTATGGCAAAAAATCCATTTACCAAATCAATGGCTGTGAACCACTGGCTTTGTGGTTTTATATTAGCTGCTAATTCAGGAACTCCTGGAATTACATGCTCCCTAGGGGTAGTGTATTGATTTACTTTTATCAGATCTATGACTAACCTGTAACTACCATCTATTTTCTTAACTGACCATATGGGTGAGTTTGTTGGACTTTCACCTTTTACTATTATACCCGCCATTTCCCAATCTGCTATGCACTTTTGTATATCTTCCTCTGCTTCTTTTGGTATCAGGTACTGATTTTGGAAAGGTGGTGTAAAATCCTGTTCATTTCCTATTTCTACCGGAATTTCTAGTTTTCCACAATCTGTTGGTCCTTGTGACCACAGAAGTGGAAACTGTGCCGATAAGGACTGCCATGCATCCTGTGTGTCTGCGTGTACTGCCCCTTGCGGTTTCTTCAGTGTCTCGTCTATTTGTATGGTGCAGCATGAAAATCCTTCTGTGCCCTTCCATATTATGCCATTTGGCACATCTATGACCAATTCAATTTTGTTTATAATATCCATACCTATAATGGTTGATGCACATGAAGGGTGCATTAAAAATATCCTTGTATACCTGCATTACTTGGTGTAAACTGCATGAACACATTTTTACTACCCACTGCTATGCAGCCAGTACTGTTAAAACCTGAAATGCATGTTCTTTTCCTAGGATCTGGTGGGAGAGATAGGCTAGTAACTGAAACAGCTGCTTCTGTATCCAATAATACATTTTTCCATAGTGTCCCCTCTACCCAAATATCAGTGGGGCCTTCCATCCTGTCCCTTCGTAAAAGATGTCAGAAAAGAAACATTTTGGATAAGGGGCACACCCCTATTGTATATTTTTCCAGTCGTCTTTATCTGATGCTTTTGCAACTGCACACAACTGTAACTGTACTACCTCCTCTTCACCCTCATTGTCATCCCCTTCACTATCATCTACATAGTTAAACTTTGTAACTTCTTCTTTTAAACCTTTTGCATATTGTGGATTAACAGGTGTTTGGGCCTGAAAATCTTCCAGACAATCTACCGGGCATACATCCCCCCTGTGGTGTCATTTGTTTTACCTTATAGTTATCCTTTCACTGGTTATAGGGCCTTTGCACCTTTACTTGTTGCTTTCCCCATGTTTTCATCTATAACTTACTTAGTAAACTTACCCTTTCTTTCCTGAGCTTCCCTCCATTTTCTGTAATATGGACAATTCTTTTTGAAATGACCAGTTTGCTTACAGCAAAAACACTGTAGAGCTTTCTTTTCTTCCCCTTGTTCCTCTGTGCCTTTTGGAGCCAGAGGGATGGAAGCTATGCTCTGCTGCCATTGTTATCCTTGGTCTATCCAACGACTTTTACCCCACCCTTTTGAACGGATTCTACAACTTCAAAAGGCTCCATGTCTTCATCTACTGTGAAGACATGGTGAGAAAAAAGATTGCCAACATTACACATTGTCTTGCCTCTCATTAATTTTTGCACTAAATCATGCAAATTCTTCGAAGTTTCCTGATAAATGCACTTAATGTCACTTGCAACTCCCTTCATTTGCTCTAAGAAACAGCAAATAAGCTGTTTTGAGTGTCTTCATTTTTCATATCTTTGTCAGATTTATTAAACGCTACTTGATATGCCAACTGAAAGTGGTCAACCTGTTCGAGCATTTTGTCTGAAATGGTAATATTGAAGTGATCTAACAACTGAGTGGTTAACGGTTGTCCTTGTGTATATGCCTGTAACACTGCTGCCATACTTTGCAACTGAGTGTTGAGGATTTTTTTAGCTAAATAAATGTTTTAAAACATTTAGGAATAAATGTCCAAAACACTTACCAAAGAATCATTCCATGCATCTGCACCTGCCATGTAATTAACCCATTCCTCAAAAGCTAACATGTTGTAAAATATGCCTTTTTTATCATTCCATTTGAGGAGGGTCTGTAACACTTCTGATTATTGATACAAATCAGCTGGTGTTGCTGCCCTTATAATATCTATGGGCTGCCTGACATTTTCCCATGCTGAGGCTTCCAATTCTTTGATTTGGTCTAAAAAGCTTTACCTCTTCATCTAGTACCCTGAGTTGTTGTGTGCGTCTGTCTAAATCATACTGCATTTGTTTATATTTTTGCTTCCTTACTTGCCCTTCTTGTATCTCTCTCTGTAATTTCTCTAGCTGCTGTTTACACTGTTGGAAGTCATCTTCCATTGTGTCATACTGTGCATGTTTGTCATATTCTGCCTGTAGTTCCTGTTCAAGCAATTCAAACTTTGCTTTCCAATCTTGGAGAGTGTTATCTTTATGTGCAAGTGCTTCTAACTGGCCCTCTAAGCTACCCAAACATTGAGACAACAAAGTTGCCATAGACTGACGAAACGCATTCCACTCTGTTTGACTATCCTTTTGAAATTTTTTAAACTGTTCATTTAATTTTTGTATAGATTCTGGTGGTAAAACTGAGCTCCACTCTAGACAGTAAGTAACAAAAGGAGTTACAAAATCAATAGCTGGGTCCTGTAGGAGCTTATCTTTAAAAGCAGAAATGTCTTTTAAAAGGTTCTCAACAGTACATACAGGAGAGCTAAGAAGGGTGTTTAGATCAGGCTACAGAGGAAAAGATAAAGGCTGTTTGTCAGGAGACTTATCCCTGAATGTAACCTATGTAACAATCTTTCTGTGGCACACTAGACAAATAAATGTGTCATCACTGTCACGAAACATGCACCCTGGTCTATACTTGTAAGTTTTGACATTAGACATACCAATAATAAGTAAAAATCCATTTACATAAAGCATTGACATTAACTTTACCTAGTAAAGTACTACATGTGCTACAATTTTGTTTATATCAATTTTTGAAACCTAACCATACATGTGCTGGACTGTCATTACCTGAAAAGTAGTCTTATACTACACTTCTGTCTTTTATGGCATTCATGCTGTAGAATGAGAAAGAAAAAGAGAATTACCAGTTTCTGTGTGGAAGGTGGCCAAATCTTCTGTCGAGAAGGTGTGAAAAGTCTCTTATCGATTCTTCCAAAAGGTGGTCAGATGCAGCTGGCAGATTCAGCGATGTGAATGTAGAAGACCTGTGTAACTTGCAGAGATGCACTGTTGTGCTACTGGATACTGTGCATAAGAAGGAGGCAAAGGTTTGCACTGCAACTGGATGTACTAACTGAATAAAATGAAAATAAAAAAGAAGGTGTTTTCACAAGAAGAAACCATTTGGTCCATCAACTGTGGCTCTCCATTGAAAAATTATATACCATGTCTTCTGTTGGTTTCTTGTTGTTGCTTGCATTGGTACACATGCATACCACAGTATATTAACTATTTACTGTGACCAACTACTTTTTATTACTGTATTGTACTAAGTACAATAAATACACTGAGACAGACTGCTTCAGTTAATACATTTTTACTATTACATTCTTCTTTTGGGTCTACAAGCATGCCATACAGATACTGTCAGCTCCATATGGCAAATTCTCAAAGCTTGTTTATATGCACCCATATTTATACAAAAGTGTGACATTTATTTCTCAGTCTGATGTGTAACAGCCTTCCTTTGTATAATAGTTTTTCTTTGTTCTCTTAATTTATGATTGTCCTTGGTTTTCTGAAGTCCGGTGGTCCTGGGAAACTCAGTCTTGCATTATCCGAAACTTGGTGTTCCAGCATTATAAGTGTTCCAGCTTTATCTTGCTTGATGTTACATTTCTTTATTTTATTGATGTCTTTCCAACTACCATCTGCGCGGCTATTTTTACAAACTCTGTTTTTCAATAACATACTCCTTTACATGGATACCAATATCTAATTAAGCTATATATGTTTGCCAGCACACTTACTATTTTTCTGCATTTTGTAGTATTTCTAAATTAACACTTTGCATTTCATATTATTCTTAAAACTTCTTATTCAAGCTAATAATCATGCTAGGAAGAGTTGTGAAAAGACAGTGAATAAACTAAATGAAACAGAATACTATTATTCTTACAGTGTATTTAAAGCTGGATTTTCCCACAAGGACTACAGTGGGTAAATCCTGCATTACCCCTCACCTAGGACTGTGTTATTGATATTATACAATGACATTATTTAAGAAAGAAATTGCTTATCTTTTTTGCCTTTTTAGCATGCAGGATTAGTTTAAGAGCTATTTTTGGCAATATGGCTGACGTGCAATCCAGGAACGAACTCCTGGGACGTGCACGTGAGCTCTTAGGCTAATCCTGCACGGACCGAGCCCCTGTATGCAAATTACCCCCATTTGCAGGTGAAAACCTTGCAAATGAGGGTAATATGCAATCCAGCCATCTGTTCAGGACGAGTGCAGTGTGCAGAAATGTACTCGGTTATTAACCGAGTACAGTTCAGCAATCTATAAAACGGAGCCATGACAGCTCCAAATAAAGGCTGCATATCATTGAGGAAGCATGCCAATGTCCAAGTAGAAGGCCATTGGCATTACAAAATGTAAAAGAAAAAAAATAAACATTTAATTTTATCTTCGCCGATCTTGCTTTGTTAAGCATAGGGCAGCAACGTGCAAACAGGATCGGGGGGAAATTAAAAAAACAAACCTAAAGTAAGCAGTCTAACTAAAATCAGTAATCTGCCATGCAAGTCAAAAGCAGTCAGAAGACAACCTGGCCAGTGCGTAATGGCTGCTAAGGGGGAGGCTCAGTTGGGACATGTAACTATGCATTAGCAGGCAATCCTATGCAAATGAGGGAAGGGTTAGTGAATCCCAGATTTTCCCAGGGTGTGAGGCAGGTCCCAAGAGTGTAAGAGTATAAATAGCTGGGTGCAAGACTAGGATATAGGTGACATCATGGGTGTGTGTGTCAGGCATACTGTAAGTGGATTGGAGACCTGTGGCTCAGGATTTCTCCTAGAGTAGCACAGGTAAGCTAGGGGTGTGTCTAAACCTGACTAGCACTCTTTACAAAGTTTAAACAGGTGTGCGCGCAATACACCAGGTTGTACAGGAAGAAAAAGGAAGTTAAACCAGGAAAAGGCAGCTCCGTGCACATTTGTGCACTCTGTTCTCACGGCGCGCACATGGGAGGCAATGGGAAGGCAAAACAGCAGTAGGAAGGTAATCAAGGAGACCTAGTTGAGCTGCCAGGTGAAATGTATCAGAATCAGCTAATCACACAGGAAGCAGACCAGCCCAGCCCAGAACACCATGATAAACCAAGCAAACACCTACCACCCTGGTTTTTCCACACTCTAAACAAGCGGGGAAATTTTAAAACTAAACCTACAAAATGAGAAGGGCTGCAGCAGGCAACATAGAACAAAATGTGCAAGAGGCTGAGGGTGGTGAGGATGTCAATGCTGCCGAACAACCCACAGTGAGGAGACAGAGAAGAATGTACAGACCCAGGGTAACCTACCAGGGGCTACATGAGCTGGAGACAGTGGAGCGCTATTGGGTGGACAGAGACCTCCTACAGCAAATCGTTGAGCTATGCAGGCCATGACTGACACACCACACTGACCAAGGAGAACCCATCCCAGTGGATACCAAGGTATGTGTAGGCCTAGGTATACTAGCCACAGGCATCTCCCAAACTACAACTGGGGATAACATGGGCATCTCACAGGTATCAGCATCCAGAGTATTCCACCAATTCCTGGATGCCATGTCAGCACATGCCAGTGAGCATGTATATTTCCTCAACACACGTGAGGTGTTGACTCACAATATGCATCTCTTCTGCCAAATAGCAAACTACCCTGGGGTAGTGGGTGCTATAGACTGCTCACATGTATGCATCAAAGCACCACCCAGTGAGCAGGGTAGGGCCTACATCAACTGCAGGGGCATCCCCTCCATCAACTGACAGGTCGTATGTGATGCCCAGGGCATTATACTGAATGTGTGTGCTGGCTGCCCTGGAAGCTATGATGATTCACACATATGACAACCGACGCAGCTGTACCACAGATTTGCCAATGTGGACATCCCCTACGGTCACCTAGTGGGGGATGCTGGGTACCCACTGGAGCCGTGGCTGATGACACCCATCAGAAATGCACACACACCTGAACAACAATGCCATAATGATGCACATGCACAAGCCAGACATATAATAGAGCATGTGTTTGGGATGCTCAGGTCACGGTTTTGGTGTCTGGACACATCTGGTTGAGCCCTGTAGTATTCACCAGCTACATGTACCCAAATAGCAATGTTATGTGCTATGCTACACAATATGATCCTGCGAAAACAGCTGCAGCAGGAACAGTATGGGGCAGGGCCACACAGCCCCCTACCAATGCCAAGGCCTATGTAGGTACAGAGTGACTCGGAGGAGGAACAACCTGAGCCTGCTCCAGTAGGCAGAAGGGGGTATGCCCAGTATGCCCTGGCCTTGATAAAGAGGCAATGCATAGCATATGCACTGACATAGTAGGGCCCTAGGGAATGACACCTCTCTCTGACTCGCACAGACAGTAAAAGGGATGCCAAACATGACACTACCTGTGCCTATCCATCTATAGGGAGTGTACTATGTGCATCCAACATAGGCATCCCTCCAGCACCATCCTGAAGTCTGGCATGCCCTCAAGGTAAGCCAATCAACCTACCAATTGTCAAATGAGTAGAATGTGTATTTACCTGTAGCTATGGTATGGATGTGAACATGCAAGGGAATTGGGTGGCCGGATGTCAAGGCAGCAGAGAGTAGACACCCATAGTGGCAGCATGAGATCTGTAACACATACTGGAGTTACCATAGTACCCAGTACTACACAGGGTGACAAAACCCACTGCAGGAAATGGCCTGAGTGACAGGAGTGTCCATAACAGCCACACATACCGGTCAGGAAGGATCAAATACCCAGCAACAGTCTCAGCCAGCAGGACAGGTGAAGACCAACACAAAGAAATGCTGTACTATGGCCTCTGAATGTGCCCTATGGTTAACCCCTCCCCCAGGCCTACACAGACAGACCACAGCAGGCCAGGCAGTCAGATGTAAGTTGTGAAGGCTAGGACGTCAGACACTAATATGTAGGTAAACAAAGCTAGGATCTGTACTACACTGGTAAGCCCTAGCCAGCAGGATAGGTAAGACTACAGACTGAAATGGAGTACCTGACTTACCAGTACAGTCCTAGCAAATGTGTACAACTGTCAGGTGCGCCCTTCCATCCAACATACACATAGAGTAACAGTCAGGTGTGCCCCCCCAGTCTTGTGTAGAACAGTAGAAACAGTCAGGTGCCCCCCCCCCCAGTATGCAGAAATGTAGCAACAGTCAATGGCAAATGACCAATGGATACCCTGCAGGCGCAGCATGCTACCTGGTGTACAACAAAAGGTCAGCCCCGCAGTACAAACTACCTGGACGTGGTCCACACAAGCAACACAGATAGCCATACTGGGCATGCTCACACACTTAGAGGAATGAAAGCAATGACAGTCAACAACATACTGAGAGGTCATACTGGGCATGCTCACACACTTAAACACATGAAGGCCATGTCTGCAAACACCAGTAGACCAGACATATCTGGAAGTTGCCGTTCTCAGTGTGAACACATATCAGTATGCACCACTCCTGCCTTGCACACACAGTGGATAGGAATGCAGGCAAATATGTAAGGACATCACACTAAAATAAGCCACATGCACACAGGTATAGATGTGAGGAAGGGGGTGACTGTGACAAGGAGCCATGTGTCCCAACTGGCACACAGCCTAAGGGCCCCCAACACATGAGGTGTAGATGTAACCCACTGTGGATACTAGCCACCAGTACCTGTCAGCATGACAGACTATGTGGTGTACGTGCCAGCTGTGCAACAAAACTGTACAAGGAAGCTGCCATCTAGTAGCTGTATGTACGTACCTGTGACATATGACCCCGTGTGTGACCACATGTGGCATGTCAACCCCCACATGAATGGGTTATGGCCCATGCACACACTGCCCTCCCCATAGCAATAGTATGACAAACCTGCTGAGGTCATCCAATGTGAATTACACCTTTGGGAGAGCTATAGCTCAGTAAAGTGCATGGCGTGTCCCATAACTGCATACTGCTGTAGTGACAGAGTAGTTAGATAATAGTACTAACCTCAGACCTGTCAATTGTGTGAGTGTGTGTTTGTGTGTGTGCCTGTCTGCCTCTGACTGTGTAGAGTGCAATGCTTGTTAGGCTACTCACACTCCGTGCAATACATATATTAAACATTGGCAAGGCTGCTGATAGGTTCATAGGTTTATAGGTAGGTACTGGGCTATCTGCCCGAAGGCATATATTAGCCCAGCCACATTGTGCGGTATTCACCACCCCTTTGGTTAGTTCCCTAGGCTCTTGATCTAGCAGCTAGTACCCTTGGCCCCTATCTAGTAGAGCTGTTGGTATGATCCCTGGTGTGAACATTCTGTTACCCATCCACTCGTCAAGGTTCCTCTTGAAGAGTGATAGTGAGGGGCTCTGACTTATGTAGATCGGGACCTTGTTCCATAGCAAGGAAGTCTTTGCGAAGGGAATCTATCTCTCCAGCATGTTCTATTCATTGCTGTGCTGAGGTTTATATCCCTAGAGCATGTAGCTCAAGTAGATTTTGTTTTGCTAAGATGGAGCATGTTCAACAGTTCTGGGTTGGACATGGCTATGTATGTTAGACAGAGATTGCCTCTGAGAAGGCATTATGCAACAGAGAAAAGCCTTAGTTTTTTCAATCATGCTGCATAGGTCAACTGTTTGAGGCCAGTAATCCTCTTAGTGAGGTACCTCTGTGGTCTCTCCAGCTGCTGGAGATGCCTAGTCAGGTACATTCCAATTGGTGCATTGTACTCAATAATGGGTCTGATGAGGGAAGAGTAGAGGGGCACCACTACAGCCTTAGATCTTGATGCGAGCCCTTTCATGATCAGATGGGTCACATAGAAGGATTTTCTAACCACCTTGGCAACATGGTTATCAAAAGAAAGCTGACTATCTACTTGGGTCTCTAGATCCCTTATTACTTTTTCAGATTTCAGGGGGTTACCTCCTATGTGGTAGTTCACGGGTACTCTGTTTTTTCCAAAGAGGATTACTATGCATTTTTTAGCATTTAGCTTGAGACCATGGCTTTGACACCATGCATCAGTCTCATTAAGGCCCTTTTGGAGGATATCCATGTCAGCCGGAGACTCTATTATAGCACCCAGTTTGCAGTCGTCTGCAAACTTGGTCAGCCACAGCCCTTAAGTGCTTGCCTGTACTTCTGAGAAGTACATGCCAAACAGGAGGGGCCCTAGGACAGAGCGCTGAGGCACACCGCTCATTACTGGTCTAGATTCGGATATAGATCTCGCTACTCTTACTTTGTGGGATGTCTGAGAGCCAGTTTGCGATCCATCTTGTGATGTAAGGGTTTATGCCCAGGTTGGTGAGTTTATCAGTAATACCCGAATGGGGAATGGTGTCAAATACTTTAGCAAGGTCAAGATAAGCTGTGTGTACCTCCTTTCCCTTATCTATAGCCTGAGTAACTGTCTCAAAGAAGTCCACCAAGTTCAGGAGGCATGATCTGCCCTTGATGAAGCCAAACTGTGTGGGGTCAAGTGTTTGGAGGTTCCCAGTCTCTCCATTTATGAGTTCCATAATGATTTGCTCCATTGCCTTACAGATCAGACTGGTCAGGCTTATTGGTCGGTAGTTCCCAGAGTCGGTTGTGGGCTCACCCTTGTGCAGTGGAACCACCATTGCTGTGCACCATTCTATGGGCACATTTCCTGTTGAGAGGCTGAGACTGAACAGGGTATTCAGATGCGGGGTTAATTCATTTTGGAGATCGCATATGACACAGCCCGGGACACCATCTGGTCCCATGGAGGCAGTGTTTTTAGCTTTAGATAGAGCCTTATTAACCAACGTATCAGTAATAATTGGAGTTACACTATCCCCTGGAATAGTAATAGGCCCTGTAGGTGGTGGGGAGGGGGGGGGATTTGCACTGAATCTATCAGCCAAGATGTTGGCAATATCAGTGGGGTCAGTGTATTTTGTTCCATTTTGTACTAGCTCAGAACAGACCTGAGCATTGCCATTTAGGTTTTTGACGTAGCCATAGAAGGCCTTATGGTTATCCTTGGCATCCTTGGCAACCTTCTTTTCAAAACTGGCTTTAGTTGACTTGATGAGAGCCCTCAATTTCTTACTAATGCTGATCAGGGATGATTTTTCTACTTCAGATTTGGCCTTTTTTTGTATAAGTCTCCTCCTTTTATTGTATAGTTTGCTTATGGCCGGGGTCCACCAAACTGGTTTATTCTTGCTTGAGCTTGTCTATCATGTCATCCCAGGCAGACAGACACTGGATCCCCTTAGAATGACACCAGAAGCTTAGACAATTGTTGAAATTGATCATTTTGTCTTTGTATTGTGGTATCATTCTAGGTGAATGTAGTATGCTACTCAAGGTCAGGGTCATACCAGCATGGGCTACATGATCAGAGAGCTCCTCAATGTCTCTTTTCATGTAGTCCAGGGAGGTACGTCTTAGATCATTCACACCAACATGTACAATGACAGTGTCATACTTGTACTTGTTCTGGAGAGACCTAAGTGCCTGTGTTATGTGGCGGATCCTAGCGCCCGACAGGCAGCTGACAGTAACCTTCTCCTTGTTCATCCTGGTGAGTGGAACATCTGTGTGCCTTATTATAGAGTCTCCTATTACTAGCGTATTGGGTATGGTGTTTTGCCTTAGGGGCTGTCATGAGGCACACTGCTGAGGTGAATTATGTGTTTTCTGGCTTGTGTTTGGAGGTGCAGGTCGCTTGCTTGTCTGCTTTGGAGGGCATTGTTTCTTTTTCAGATTGGTACCTAGTGCCTTTGAATATGTTTTTGTGTATTTATGTGTATGTTTTGCCAGTGCTTGTTTTGTAGATCCATGTGTGACTGGTGGTGTGATGCTAGTATGTCTCTTCTCCTCTTGACTGTCTGTTACAGTCATGGGTTGAGAGCGCTTGGCCTCCAGTCTGGCTGTGTATTTGCATCTCTCACAATTGTTTGTGTCTAGAGGTAAGAGGAGAGGGTTGTCTGTATACATGAGGCAGTTGTGACATTGCCTCAGGATGCCCAATTCCACCAGATGAACTGGAGAGTACACCTGAAGCTGACCTCTGGACATGCTTGGAAGAGTGAGTTTCACTTGTCTTGTGGACAGTTGAGGGTCTTATGCTGTATTTTAATAGTCCTGTCTAGGAGATTTGGAAAATAATAGTGCTGTCTAGGACATTTGGACAAGTGCTGATTTGGGTTATGCAAGTGCTGCAATAAGAGCAGTTGATCTGAAGCACTTGAGTTAAGGCTTGCCTAGTTCTAAGGGAAAATTTGCAGTGCAGACTTTGTGGAGCCAGGAATAGTATACCCCAGCTAACCGGTGCTGCCCGATGCTGCTCTGTGTGCAAGACCGAGCAAAAAGAAAGTTGCAGGGTTTTAAGAGAGAGAGATCAAGGAGTTTGGAATTGACCCAAAATGGCCAATAAAACTACAGTTTCTAGGCAGTAACCACTCCTACAGGGACATGCAGGCTGCTCAGTGTTAACCACTGCCACTGGCGAACACAGAGACTTCCCTTTAGCCCAAGTAAGCACTGGCCTCCAAGAAACTTACAAACAGTTCAGAACAGCAACTCTGTAACTGAACTTTTTTAAATTATAGGAAGTGGGAAAATAGCAAGATTTTTTGTTTTTTTGTTTTTGTTTAAGGATAACAGAGACACACAAGTAGCAAACTAGTCAGAACAGTGCAATAAATGACCCCAACACGTGTGTGCTAGGTCAGAGGTAGGTAAAAAACATCCAGAAAACATTGGAGAACATGAAGATCTCTCCAAACACCATTATATTGGGCGACTGGGAGCACTACTCAAGCCCCAGCACCTTAGCCCAAAGGTTCCTGGAAATTATAAACTCAAATGCTATGGAACAACTAGTCACCACTCCCACAAGAGGGAATAACATACTAGACCTGATCATTACCAACATGGGTACTCTATGCTCCATACCAGAAGTATATCCCTCATTGGTAAGATCAGACCATAAATTAATTTCACTGGATATCCACATCCCGACCCCACCCCCAACCCAGAAAACCACAGTGAAAAACTTCTCAAAAGCAAACTTCTCACTTCTCAAAACCGAAGTGGAATCCTTCAAGGTCCCAGGGCCAGTGGAAACTGCGGCCCAAACTGCAGAATCCTATATAAACGCATTCTACGGACATCTCCAGGAATGCATGGATCATGCTATCCCAAACAAAACCAAGACCCAATCATCCAAAGGCAGGTGTCCAGTCTGGTGGACCCCAGCCATAAATAAACTGTACAACAGAAGGAGGAAGCTACTACATGATAGAGTAAAATCCCTAATAGGGAAGGCAGCTCTGATCAGTACTAGCAAAAAATTATGATCCCTCATTAAATCCTCCAAGGCCAGCTTCGAGAGAAAAATTGCTCAGGACACTAAAGACAATCATAAGACTTTTTTTCAGTTATGTTAGGAACCTGGGATGCAACTCCCAGACTTGTTCTGAGTCGATTCTAAACGACAAAAAATACACTGAACCCACAGACATCACCAATATCCTAGCAGACAGGTTCAGTGCAAACTCCCCCCCCCCCAAAAAGAGCAAGTATCTATCCCGGCAGAGGGCTGCCTCCCAAACATTTCAGATGCTCAGGTGAAGGCTGCACTCTCCAAAGCAAAAAATACTGCTTCCATGGGACCAGATGGCATCCTGGGTTGCGTCCTACATGAACTCCAAGAAGAACTAACCCCTCAAATAAAACAACTGTACAATCTCAGCCTCACTACAGGATATGTGCCCACAGAATGGCGTACAGCAACAGTGGTCCCACTCCATAAAGGTGGAGCCTCTACGGACCCTGGAAACTATCGCCCATAAGCCTGACTAGCCTAGTCTGCAAGGCTATGGAGAGGATCATCATGGAGCTCATAAACAAAGACATTGGGGACCTACAGACATTAGATCCTACCCAATTTTGCTTCGTCAAGGGAAGATCCTGCCTTTTGAACCTGGTCGACTTCTTTGAAACAGTCACCAAAGCCATAGATGAAGGGAAGGTAGTCCACACAGCCTATCTGGACCTAGCAAAGGCATTTGACACAATACCCCACTCGGGCATCATAGATAAGCTATCCAGCTTAAATATAAACCCCTATGTCACAAGATGGGTGACAAACTGGCTCAAAGACAGAACCCACAGAGTGAGAGTTGCCGGAGCCATGTCAGACTCGAAACCGGTCACAAGTGGCATCCCACAAGGTTCTGTCCTGGGACCGCTCTTGTTCGGTATATACTTTTCCGAGGTACAGGCCAATGTGGGAGGACTATGGCTCACCAAGTTCGCAGATGACTGCAAACTGGGTGCCATAATTGACTCTCCAGCTGACACAAACATCCTTCAAAAAGGTCTCACAGAGATGGAAAACTGGTGCCAGAGCCATGGTCTAAAGCTAAATGCCAAAAAGTGTATAGTCATACTCTTTGGCAAAAACAATGTGCCCACAAATTACCACATAGGGGGTAACCAATTAAGTACAGAGAAAGTAATAAGGGATCTGGGGACCCAAGATGATAGCAATCTCTCCTTTGACAACCACATTGCCAAAGTGGTTAGAAAGACCTTCTACATAGCCCACCTCATCATGAAAGGATTCACATCTAGATCAAGAGAGGTAATCGTGCCCCTTTATTCATTACTCATCAGGCCTATCATAGAATATAATGCCCCTTTTGGGATGTACCTTACCCGACACCTGCAGCAATTAGAAAGACCCCAAAAGTATCTCAACAAGAGGATCAAGGGACTCAAGCAGATGCCATATGCTGCTCGGTTAAAAAACTCCAGCTCTACTCAGTTGCATACCGCCTACTTCGAGGTGATCTATGCCGGACATATAAAGCTATGTCCAATCCAGAATTAATGGACATGCTCCACCTCAGTAAATCTAAATCCCTTAGAGCCACACGCTCGAGGGACTTGAACCTCAGCACAGAAATTAATAGAACTTGCTGGAGGGACAGATTCATAACCCAGAGGCTCCCTTCACTCTGGAATAGAATTCCAATTCATGTTAGGCATAGCACCTCACTGAATCTCTTCAAGAAGAATCTTGATGAGTGGATGGGGGATTGTAGGTTTGTCCCAGGGATTACTTCCGTGTCACTATTAGACAGAGGCACAGTAAACTAAACCTTAAAAAGGGCACAGTATACTCAAATCAAGGGGTGGCATAAGCCAAACAAAATCGGGCTAGGCTTGTAATTGCCCCAGGGCAGATAGCCTAGTATGAACCTATGAACCTATGAACCTATAAAATGCAATTTTAAGAAAAAAAATATTTTAAATTAAGTGCAACACAAAAATGCAATAAACAGGCTCTCTAGGTATGTTCTAAATACTGTTTCTATCACAGATATCAACTTTTGCAAGCAAGAAAATGCCGAAAAGTAGGCAGCAATGCAGTTTTTCTAAGAAATAAATCAGAAGAAAATACTTAAAATCTCAAAAGTGGCTCCTTTCTTCTCTCAGCGTTTTCTCCTCTTGGTAGGTGCTTCAGCAACCTAGACATACACCTCTGGGAACATGATAGGCCCGTAATTGCCATGGCGCATTCTGTAACTGCATACTCCTGTAGTGTGATAAACTAGTTAGGTAGGTGTTCAAACCCCAGCCATGGCCACTGTATGTGTGCAAATCTGACTGGGTAGAGAGCAATGCATTTTAGGCTACCCACACTCCATACAATACAAATACATTACTTTGCCAAGGCTGCTGATGTCACTCATCTAGAAGTACACCTCTGGGAACATGATAGCCACGTAATCGCAGTGGTGTGTCCTGTAACTGCATATTGCTGTAGTGTGATATATTAGTTAGGTAGGTGTTCAAACACCAGCTGTGGTGTTTGTGTGTGTCTGACTGTGTAGAGAGCAATGCTTTTTAGGCTACCCACACTCCATACAATACAAATACACTACTTTGCCAAGGCTGCTGATGTCACTCATCTAGAAGTACACCTCTGGGAAATTGATAGCCCAGTAATCATCGTAGTGCGTTCTGTAACTGTGTACTGTTGTAGTGTGATTTAGAACGGTGGTAGTGTTCCATCTCCATCCATGTCTGTTCTGGATGTGATGTGTGTGTCTCAGTGTCTATGTATGGAGCAATGCATTATAGGCTACTCACTCGCAGTACATTACAAATGCTCTACTTTGGTAGTCCTGCTGATGTCATTAATTGTGAAATACACCTTTGGGGAAGATGAACTTCAGTAATGTCCATGGCATGTAATATAACTGTGTAGTGCTGTAGTGTAGTACACCAGCTAGGTAGGGGTTCTACTCCCAGACATGACAGGTGTGTGTGTGTGTGTGTGTGTGTGTGTGTGTGTGTGTGTGTGTGTGTGTGTGTGTGTGTGATTGTAACTGGTGTCCTGTGTAGAGGTGGTTGTGAGTTTGTGACACCTGTGGGCATTGTGGAGGGATTTTGCTAATTACCTTTATGGTGGCCTTATGTCAACCATACAGGGATAACAGATGTACGTGGATGAGAGGCTGGGGTGCAAAGCCATACCCATACATGTGACATCAAGGCCTGCCAATCACATGCCTGACAACATGGCCCATATGGACAGATGACACTGACATCAGGAAATGCTGTTAGCATGCTATCAATGTGAGTGCAGGGTAAATCTGCTGCCCAGTATCACTCCTTGCCACAAGTGGGCAAGACTGGCACATCTAATTATAAGTTGTGTTCACAGACATACCAGGTAAAGTTCCACATGTCACTGTGCATGCATGTGGGATGTGTGCACATCCTAGACACCATCCAAGTCATGGACAAGGGAACACATACATGGCAAGTGATGCACAGCATTGGCCACACACAATGGTCATCCAGGTGCCTGGAAGACGGATGCAATACACACCTGTGTGGGCAAATGCAGAAAGTAAAGGCCTGTGCCACAATGCAGACCACTATCATGTGCGTTGATGCCAAGGTATACTCATCGCCTACCCTTGTATAGCCAGTTGGCACTATTGGCCACTACACACCCATGCAGACATGCACTCATGCATGTCCAAACTGGACCCTGTGTGTATGTGTGTGTGTTGTATGGTGTGTATGTCCATATCCACATGCACTACTCCCCCAGGGCACAGTGAAGCATGCCACCTTATGTCTGACACCCCCTCACATTCACTGCCCATACGATCTGCATATCACCCATGTGGTACATGTGTTTCCTGCACATTGATGTGTTGTGGCAATTCCACTAGTGACAGGTCACACTCCTGGCCATGACAAGTGTGTTGATGTGTGTGCATCCCTGTGTGAGTGTGCCTTTGCTGACGCTGGCACCTGTTCATGCAGACAGGCATGTGTACATCACCTACTGTATATCTATTGTATCCCTGTAGAAGATGGCACTCACCATCACATATATGTTCTGAGTGCTCCCCACCAGACAACACATGTGGTGCATCCAATAACAACATTGGACTGTGATAGCATGACATAGCTGTCAGGTATATGATACCCTGTGCTGGTAGGTGTGTGACACAAACATGCATTGGTTTTATCCTCCCACCCCTCCCTGACATGTATTCGCCTCTGTCTGCCTCCCCCACACCCTCTCTGGTGGATGTGGAGGCCCACACCTGCATTGCTTAGGCAGCAACATGTGTATGTAACGTGATGCTCATGATCAGCTGATGGCCTCTGCAGGTTTTGCAGGCCTTCCCTAGCCATTTGCATGTGGAACAGGTGTGGTAACATTCCCATAGCCAATTGCATGGAAACGCAGACCACTATCTGGGAACATCCTGGTGGTGGTGGTGGTGGCCCTTGTCTGTCACTGTGAGCAGGAGCTAGAACTGTTTTGCAAACGACTTTTTAGATGGGTTGGGGATTTACCTCTAACAACATACACTGTGGGAAGAGGACAATAAACAGGAGGGGGATGTGCCTGACCTGCCTGTGAACTATAAGTGCTGCTATACTGCATGTGGAGTAAGGTTGGATTAACAGTGTTTGTCTGGATATGCCTGTCGTACATGTCGCAATACCTGCCATGTCAGTTCCATGTATATCAGGAATCCCCATCTGCAGGCTCATCTGCAGACTGGGCAATGTTGTGCCTTCGGTGTCATGTGTTGGCCACAATGCATCTATCCATGGAATGCAGATGATGCTGCGAGGATTGCAGTCTGCTGATGGTGAAGGCTGTGATAGTTACTGACCACATATCCCTCATTGGACATATGTTGCAACAAACCCTGTTACAATGGTAGATTAATGAGGGTATCACAGCAACATGTCTATACTGGCCCTGTGTATGTGCTGTCAGCCACACCTCTGTCAACCTTTGTACATATGCCATGCATGAAGTGGTGCATATGTGCTGTACACCGTAAACAGTGTCAACATATGTGATAACACACCAGTGATATATCAGAGTGCTACACATGTCACGTACAGTAGGGGTTACACTTAATGCCATACCCTGAAAACCCTGTGGATGTATGTACAGTACTGAGGGCTGTGTAGTGATGGTGAATGTCAGCAGTGTATGTATTGTTAATATGTACTGTGGCCTGTGTACAGACTGTGGTAGATGTCATTATCCTAGCTCCCCTTCTATCTGTTGTTACATGCTGCCCCACTGTATGGTACCGTATCACCTTACATGTGTGTAGGGCCATACACACACACGTCCCATACCACAGACAGCCATCGGACCGGACTGTATAGCAGCCCAGTATATATAGGGTCATGCTGTGAGTGGCACATATGAGGATGGTGTAGGACAGATAGTCCATATACTGTACTAGTATGCTGGCATACCATATGTGGCTGTAGCTGTGTTCACATTGGTTGTGGTTATGCACTGTCACATAGGTGTGGCCTACCCTGTGCTGCGACATGGCTGTTGAGCCTGCTATATATACAGGTACTGTACCATGATAACCTTAGGATGTCTGACAGTAGCCAATGGTACACATGTTATGAGCATATGTCACCTTCCACACACACCATGTCTGTGACAACAATCCCAATGACAGTAGCAAATGTCTACTAATATACCAGCTATATGTACCAGACATCCCCCTGCACTACTACATTGGGACTATAGGGGCTGGGGTAGGGCTACACTCCATGTCCAGGACATATGGTGGGACGATATGGACATGTAAGTATCCAGATAGCCATATATATATATATATATATATATATATATATATATATATATATATATGACTACATGTGTACTACTTCTAATTACCACTGTCATGGCAACCACCCACTATGAAATTCTATATCATGTGGGCATATTTCCTGTACATTCCCTGTGTGATGAACATCCTTCCTGTGTGTGGGCATCAATGTTACAGACAGCAGGTAGCAATACCTCTTACAGGAGTACCTGCACACTCATGGCAGCCACATGCATGTAGGAGGATCAGGAAGTACAGACAGATTGTGAGTAGGGTGATGTAATGCTATAAATAGTACTGGTGTTACAGTGTGTGTGTGTGTGTGTGTGTGTGTGTGTGTGTGTGTGTGTGTGTGTGTGTGTGTGTGTACACATACTAGTTTACCTTGGACTGCAGTCTGTCTGCATAGCTCACTACTGTGGGCCATCCTCTAGCTGAACAGAGGTGTGCCTATCGTGTTGTCTGTCCACCACACAGGTCCTGTGTCGGATATTACACTGGCAGAGTGTGTGTGTGTTGTGTGCTAGCAGTACATGACTATATCCATTTGTGTACCTGATGTTGTATTCCTGCATAAGGGTATGTTGCAACACATCCTGTAACAGCAGCATGTTCCAGGGTGTGTTACTGCAATATTGCGGGTATAGCCCTGCGTTTCTGCCTTTGTCCTCCACATATATGGCAGCCTTTGCCTTGCTGTGATACGAGTATGTGTTGCTAGGTAATGGCCTATCATTCACCACTGCTAGCATTCCTATTATCATCTCAGCCATAGCGTGGACACCCACAACATTTGTTGGCCAGAGACCATGCATGTGACAGATACATTGACATTACCACACGTAATGAATGTCCCCCTAGGCCTTGACTACAGGGTGTAATTGGAGGCTGCTGAACTACATCTGATATTGGTGACTGGTACGTATCATACAGGCAAATCTGTTGTCAAATGCTGTACAAATTTAAGGGCTTAGCCTGGACACCATAGTATGATATATATCCGCACTGTCTGCATCAACTGTTATGTGTGGGCCTTGCCTACATCACTGGTTATATACATCAACATCCATGTGCTTACAGTAATGGCATACATTATTGTATGGTACACAACTAAAGATTGTCTGTGTATACATACCTGTGTGTCATGTCATGTCCTTTGAACTGTGAGCGGGTATATGTGCAATGTAAGTATCCCCTTTGTGGGGCTGGTTGCCACACCACACATGTCACAGGTACCAGTTACATGGCCTGTGGCTGGGGATATACACTTCACCCAGTACGTCCACATTACTGCAACACATGTATGGCTACTAATACCCTTAGTCTGTGTATATGTGTATTTACCTATATATCCCATAAATCGTATATATCCCATAAATCGTATATACATATATATATATATATATATATATATATCTATATATACCCGCGGTAGTGGTGCTGCGGTAGCATTGTCGCCTCACAGCTAAACGTTGTCCCGTTTGATTCTCAGCTAGAGTGTCTTCTGTGTGGAGGCATGTGTGAATGATCGTGCATTCTTTGAAGGTTGTAAGGGCTGGTAATTCGGCATGTAAAAATCCACTACCAAACATTAGCGGACCGGAGTTCCACTGTGGTGACCCCTAACTGGGATAAGCCAAAAGACACAACAACAACAACAACACATATAAATATATATATATATATATATATATATATATATATATATATATATATATATACCTGCACATGATCATCAATGTATGGATGTGTGTGCATATCTGTACTGTTGTAATGTGTAGCCCTTCAACATAGTACATTCCTATGGTACAATGGCGTATCTGCATGGTATGTTCCAGATATTGGCCTGACATGTACAGTTGACATGGACAACTGTTGGAGCATTGAAGCTGTGTTGTGGTGGGTCCTGCTGTCAAGTACTGCATGTGCTGGATATTGGTTTGCACAGCATATCTATTATGTCTGGGGGGGGGGTTACATTGCAGTAATTACCAGGTGTCCCTCCTGTGTGCCCCCAACCCCATTAACTGTGCTCATGGTCAGTTATGTCGTACGGAGTGGACCACAAGTCCATTTCCATGTGGAAATCATATATGCATGTCTATCTGTATATACATATATACATATATTTTTATGTATATCTGCATAAGTACATATGTTACTCCCCCATATATAGAGTGAGTGAACTGGACATTGATATAGCTCGAGCTATGTATATGTATCCATATATATATATATATATATATATATATATATATATATATATATATATACACACTGAACATATGAATCTATCTCTGTACGATTGCTGTTATATGGTTATTTGTGAGTCATACATAGATATATATATATATATATATATATATATATATATATATATATATATATATGTGTATATATATACCTATAGCTGTCTAGCTCTCTACATTAACAGATGTATAGCTGTCCATATGTGCCTGCATGTTCGGCCTATATGTGTGGCCTGTACCTCATTCTCTTGGCAATTGACATGGATGACCTTAGAACTGAGGTCAGTCATTCATGCAGACACGTACGTGTTTCAGACGTATTATCTCCAGCAATATATGCGTTCTACCACATATAACTGTGTAACTTGCAATGTTTAAAGTGTATTAGAGCAGGATATGACAGATATCCCTATATGTACCCACATTATGGCACACTATGTCCATGATTCATGCATTAAGAGGTTGTGTGGTGTGTTACTACATTCCCTGTGCTGTTGACTGATTGTGCTGGATGATATGTATGTGGAATGAGTGGTTATGTACATCTGTCATGGTTTAATGGTAAATCACTTAGTGTATGATGTGCAGTGTCCTGGGTGTGGCCCTTCCACAGGCTGTGTATTGTGTTTCAGTGCAAAACACCAGCTGTTTGATGCAGAGTGCGTTAGGGACATTTGAGTGGTCGTACGCGGGTGTGTGCATGTATGCACAGAGCTAAGCAATGCTAAGCTCAGGTTGTGTTACCTTACACACAGCTACCATCTACTTAGCTCAATCTATGTAGGCAATGCTTACCCCCGCGCGAATACACATACACACACTTATAACTGCGTATCCATGCATACAACTGCTGTTATGTGCTTACACATGCTTACCAGTGCCTTAGTCAGTATGACACTTCACATGTGCATTTAAGCCAGTACTCCTGTGCAAATATAAATGTTACTTAGTAGGTTATACAGCACAACGAAGGTAACATATGGATATCACATGGACAATAGGATGTGCTGCAGTGGGACTCGAACTGGGAATGCGTGCACATTAGGCAGATGCTCTGGCCACTACAGTATTGCTGGTTTGCTTCGTTTGCATATGTCTACCATAATGACATACACATGTTCCCTTCCCCCAGTCCCCAAGCTCCACGTACATGGCATCCATCCATTCCCCGGTTGCTGGCTCTGCCATCCTATACCTCCACACATTTCTCTCTCTGCACATCTCAGTACACCTCCAGTATACTGTCTCCACCCAAGTGTCTGCAGGCTCCTCATCCGTTAAGTCCACATACATGCCAGCCTTCCCCTGATCCTCCTCCGATACTGGTGGTGACATCGATGTGACCCACAACTGTTGTTGCATCCCGCCAGGGACAGACCTGTTGCTGTGTCAAAAGTAGACCTAGCTGGTCTATAGTGTTTCTCCCTCTGGTAGCATCCTGTCAGGGTATTGTGTAGCAGTGGTTTGCTCACACACCTGGCCAGCCTCATCTCCCGGTTCCACGGTACCAATGCCCCAGGTGTGACATACTGTGCATGAAGCATGCTCAAACTCCCCCAAGGTGTGCACCGTATATCATTATTCTCTTCGGTATTATGCAGGACTACTGTTCTCACAGTATGATTGGACAGACACTGTTCTGTGCTGCACATAGGCTGCTCATAATACTGTGGTTGTGCAATGGACATGTGTTCTGGTATTAATCTACACATGTATATGCATTCCCTATACTGTTGGATGCCTGCATGTGATCACAGCAGCTGAATGTGTATCCGTCATGGCCTAGTGAAACTCATGTCTACTATAGTGTGCAGGGCTGGGGGTTTGCAACCTGGCAGTGCAGATCATGTTTTCCATGGCCACAACAATGGCTGTTGGCTACAGAGTGACTGAGGCACTGTAGAACATTTGTATGTGGGTATGCACTTGTTTGCGCATAGCACAGCATTACTGACCTCTGGGTTGCAGCGTCTTGTCCTCAGTCTCTACATTGCTTCACCAATGTGGTACTCACATACCGGCAGCCAAACAGGCTTGCACCCGCTTGCTCCCATATACACACGTCTAACATCATGCATTTTGTTCACATCTGTCAACCAGGGCACTCGGACTGTATGCTTGTCCATTGTCAGTGGTGGGCCCGGGGTGTAGAGCTCTACATTGACCCCAGCTATGTATCCCAATTAATACTGGGGTGATCACATTCATAGAGGGTAACAGACATAACATCGCTATGTCCCCCATTAGTTTACATTTAACTGTCGGTATTATCCATGCTTAGGTCAGGTTTACATGTCAGGTATGACTGTTGACAAAGGTCGGTTTCAGGTGAGGTTGGATTCCTGTTTCACAGGTCAGGATAGGTTACATGCAGGTATTTGGGTAGGTATACATATTCAATACCTATTTGGTACAGAAGAGGTGAATAGCTAGGGAGTAGGTAGGTAGGTAGTGGGGGCAACATTGTAACTGTATAGTAACCCATAGGTATAATTGGATGCGGAGCAAAAGGTATGTCGGATGTTGGGGTTTGTATGCGAGGCAGAACAGGAGGTGTCAGTATCACTAGTTGTTGTCATGGTATAGAGTGTGTGGTGGGGGGATTCACAAGGTGATGAGCCTGTGCTGCTCCAGGTGTTCTTGTGGTGTTCCGTCATGTGTTAGTTACATGTGTCTTGTGGGACAGCTGTGATACTACATGTGGGTTGGGGTTCCAGATACTGGCAATATAGTGAGGGAAGAGGGTGTCACCTACGTGGACCCATACACATTAAAAGGAATGGAACAGGGTCTGATAGGTATGTGGTGTGCATGGGGCACAAAGGGGTTGTTAGTAGGGGAATTATCCAGGGATGTGCAGGATGGCTGCAGGGAAGGTCCACAGCTGGCCATGTTGTCTACGACAGCAGCTGTGCATATGTACTGCAGTTGGTGTTTGCGTTGGACACTCACACCCCTGGGTGGGGGTGAGGACTTCAATAATACCTTGCGATGCCTATTACATCGGCTTACATGCCTACAGTGGGGTGTTGCAAACATGTGTTTGTAGGTATTGTGTAGTGGGTAATGCAACAACACATATGGTTATACCATACTTTAATTTGTACACTGGACTGTGCTGCGGTGGAACCCATATTGGGAATGGCTGCCCGTTAGGCGTAAGTATGCCTGTCGACCATACAGAATCCGCTGCCTGTCCAGAGTTTGCTTCATAATATTGGTGTGTTCCTCTTACAATCTGCACCTATCTGGCAAAAACCTGGGAACTGACGCCATTAAATACAGACAAGTAATTGGGTTTAAGACTCCACATCCTTCAGACGTGTCATGCTAATGCATAACCTATTATTCTATCAGCTTTCTAAGGTTGTAAGTAGAATATGTGCTTTCTCTCCCTATTTGTCCCCCCAACGGTTTAGGTTCTGTGAAGTGGTTTAGCTCTTAGAGGTTGAGAGGTATGGGCGTGAACTCTGCCCAATTCACAATATTACTGACATCCTGGGGAGGTCTGAATACAACTGCGCCAGCCAACACCTGCAAGCCTAGGCCCATAATTGCTTACCCATAGTTCCCCCACCTGGCCCTCCTCCACAGCACTCATCCTTACTGTGGGTGCAGGTGGGGGTCTAACCACACCACTACACACTGCCCACACTCCACGTGTTGGGACCCATATCATACGTTGTCTTGACCCATGGGTCATCAGGCTTGCACAACCTACTGGTCCGTGTATGTATACAGCCTGGTTGGATAAATCATTACAGGGACTGACTCTGATATATATATATATCTGCTGTATACTACTATTTAAAAAACTGTTTTCTAGTCCTGAGGAACCCTGGGTCTCTGCTGTAAATGAGCCAGAAGCTCAGCCAGACATACCCGGTTAACAGATGTGATTTGAATACATAATTCAATTAATATCCTAGCTATATATATATATATATATATATATATATATATATATATATGTATGTTTACACACATATATACATATATATTTCTACATATCTATATACATATATATGTATATATCTGTATTTGTCTGCATATATATATATATATATATATATATATATATATATATATTGCTGTATATATATGTCTACCGACATATGGATGTATGGGTGTCTGCATATGTATATATCTATATGTGGGTGTTTCATTATATTCTGTCTCTGTATGTACACATTTGTACTACAGAGAAGGGGAAGTTTCACTTCATGTAGGTATGGGTGTATATATACACACACTTCTACAGTTGTCCATCTACATCTGGTTATTCCATTCTTTGCCATGTACAATAGACTGTGCTGCAGTGGGACTCGTAACGGGAGTGGCTGTCCATTGGGCGGCGGCCCTGCCCAATGCACACTGTTGTTTACATCCCTGGGGCAGTCCACATAGACCCACTCCAGCCAACACCTGCTCAGCTAGGCCCATAATTTCAGACCCATAGTTCCCAATCCGCACATCCACTTCGGCACTCTTCCTTACTCCAGGTGCAGGTTGGGTCTGGCCACACCTGTACACTGTACCCACTCCCCTCTTCTCGAGACCCATCACATATGTTGTCCACCCCATGGATCATCAGGCTTCCCCTACCTTGTAAGCTGGGAACATGCGTGCCCTGCCATTTGACATCGGTGTAATGGCAGGAAACCCAAATATGCTTGAATTTTCGGGTGTCCCACAAGGGACATACATGTCTTTGTTTCAAGATTGGAATTGGCGGGTCTCTCCCACTGGTAGTATCCGGCCTGTAGTCTGGGAGGCATTGGTGTGTTTACTTTTATTGTGTGTCTGTATGTTTCACCGGTGCAGCTGGGGGGGCGGGGTTGATGCTACGTGTTACACGTTTGTTGATTGGACCCCTCACCCCCATTTGCACGGCCTGTGAACATATGTAATTCATAACTGCTGTATCATATCCTAGCTATGTACATGTGTATATTTACACACACACACACACACACACACACACACACACACACACACACACATATATATATATATATATATATATATATATATATATATATCTACATTACTATATACAGATATATCTGTATATGTATGCATACATGTATATATTTATATATTGCTGTCTATATATATCTAACAACATATGGGTTTATGGGCATCTGTATATGTATATATCTATATGTGAGTATGTATATGTATTCTGTCTCTGTATGTATATATTTGTACTACGGAGAGAGAGAGGCATATCTCCATGTAGCTATGGGTGGATATACACCCACATACCTCTACATATACACATCTACATCTGTTTATTCCGTTCCTTGCCATGTAGATTAGACTTATCTGCAGTGGGACTCGTAGCGGGTATGGCTGCTCATTGGGCGGCGCCTCTGCCCAATGAGCACTTTTGCTTACATCCCTGGGGCTGTCCGTATAGACCCGCATCAGCCAACACCTGCACACCTAGACCCATAACTAGCTACTCATAGTTCCCCCTCCCGCACCTATGCTACAGCACCCATCCTTACTCTGGGTGCAGGTCGGGCTCGAACACACCACTGCACGCTGCCCACTCTCCACTTCATGGGACCCATGTCGTACGTTGTCTCAATCCATGGGTCATCAGGCTTTGTTTGCTGTATATATATATATATATATATATATATATATATATATATATATATATATATATATATATATATATATATATATATATATATATATATGGTTCCACTTCATATCATCGAATTATCATTTCATCGAATTGCAAACCATCAAGACCAAATCGTCGAAAACCCATTTAATCGAAAACTCATTTCATCGAATCTCAAATCATTGAAAACTATGAAGCAACTACAAATAACATCCCAGACACTTTGTACTATGTGTATGCAGGGGGTCAAGCCCCCCACAGCCCCCGTAATTAAATATACCAACTCCAATGTTGCACTACATTGGGGGAAAAATGTAATTTCTTAACCCCACTGTAGTGCGACCTTGGAGCCCCCCTGCATAAACGTAGTAAAAACATTGTGGAATGTTATTTGTAGTTGCTTGAGATGATATGAAGTGGAACCATATATATACATATATATATATATATATATATATATATATATATATATATATATATATATATATAAATATATATGGGGTGTATGGGATGTATGGCCTTAATCTTGCTTATATATTGCTATGATGGCTTAGTGGTTAACTACTGTGATTATAGTGTACAGGGTCTTGGGTTTGAGCCTTGCTGAGGCAGTGTATTTTGTTGCTGGGTGGAACTTGGGCCATTGGATCCAGAGTGATTAAGGCACATTACAGTGGTTGTATGTAGGTTTGCGCAAAGGTAAGCACTGCTAACCTCCGGTTACAGTTTTTTACACTCATTAGCTTCTACTTTGCTTACTCTGTGTGGGCAATGCTTACCCCCACACAAACGCACTTGGACACGTTTACCGCTGCTTATTTGTGCTTAGACCTGCTTAAATGTGCCTTATTCATTATGACACTAACACTTCACATGTGCATTTCATGCAGTACTCCAGTTCACAGTTAATTGTTATTCTGGAGGTTAGATGGCAAAACGATGTAAAATTATGTTCATATACAGATTTCCCGTGGAAAATGATTTATGCTGCAGTGGGAGTTGAACCACGAATGCCGGTTCGTTAGGCGGATGCTCTAACCACTCCACTATTGCTGTGCTGCTACATTTGCACATATATTCCTTGTTATCCTCTTCTGCCTTTTCAGCTGCTTTAACCGCAGCTAGGCGATGGGCACACCCATGCACCTACTGTTAGTCGGGGTTTTAAAAACATAAATGAAAGGGTTTCTGCATTTTATTTAAATGTACTGTTTCTCTTGAACACATGGGGACTGTTGGTGGGGATATGCGGGCATCTATGAGTGATCTCGCTCATTTATTTACACATTCTTCTGTTCTACTTTGCAGGGGCGTGTTTATTCTGAGAGCTCTGCTCTCAGACACGCCCCCTGCACTTGTCCACACTCCATATAGCATTAGGAGCTCCGGCAGCGCACCTTCATTAATATGCATGGCGCACTGCCATCCTCCTCTTCAACTGCCACTTCCATGCAGGACTAGAATAGTCCTGCATGGAAGATTAGTAAATCCGGGGGATTGTCTTTGTATAACAGTGCTGTAGTCTACCTCCACATTGTTTCCCAATTCTGCTGCATTTTCTTATGTATGCAGATGCATATGGGAGTTATATTCCCAGTATATCCGTGCTTTCAACAGAAGCAACAGTGAAAAAATAATCTATGTTGTTTTTTTTTTTTTAGTTTGAGGCAAAAATGTGGACATTCTTCAAAAATCAAGAGAGTTCAGAGGTACGACAGTCTGCTGAGATAGCACAGAAATACAAGGAAAATCAGGTACATTTCTGTTTCTTTAGTTTTGCAGAACATGCCTGATTTTTCTTGTATTTGGTCTGCCCTCCTTAGCATATAGGAATGGAAAAGCCTGGCTGCTCAATGGTTCTTCAGCAGCCAGACTTTTTTTCCTGTTGATATATGTTTAATTTACAGTGGACTCGCTGGTTGGGTTGAGCAGTCAGCATTTATGTTTTGTAATGTTAGGGAGAAGTCATTGTATAATCAGTGAAAATACATTCCCAGCAAGTCAGTTAGAAGACTGTTGTCCAGGTATATCTTTACAGCTCTTGTTTTAAACGTGATAAACAACACTAAAAAAAAACTTTGATGAGACCTTTTTTTATTCTTTCAATTGATATATAATCTAAAAAATCCCCTTGTTCTTAGATTGAGAAATATATTTAATAATCTGTTAAACTGAATAGTGCATAATACATGGAAAACTTCTCATCAAAGCATCATAGTAAAATACTAGACTAAGAACCCAAAGGGCCATTTTGAACCTAGCAAGATAGATAATGGTTCCCAAATGTTTTGTGGGGGTGCATAAACTTGGGTAAGTCCAGTCAAACATTTACAAGCTCCCTCTCTTTCTTGGTCTAGAAGAGACATGGGAGGCAAACTAGATAGTATATTTGCAGTTACCCTTTCAGTGTTCCAGGTTCTGCTTGAATAAATGCAGGAAAGAACTCTGCTTCATGTTACTGTCAAAGTTTAGTTCCCTAGATTGGGTGTTTCTCACACTAGTTGTTTTATGTTTTATGGATGTGCAACAGATCCATCAGGGCTGGATCTGAGGAAGCTTGTAACCTAGTCAGCAGACTGATAGAGATTGAATATAGGGACAATGAACTGAGGCATAAAACTTGTTTTCTGTACCATGTATTATTTTTGTGATAAATCTCTGTGGACACTCTAGCTGTTGCATATGCTTGGTGAGGTACATACTGAAGAGGGCATTGTACTTAATGGCTGGTCTTATGAGGGCAGCATACAATGAGATGATGACTTGTTTAGATCTAGATGTCATAGCTTTACTTATAAATTGTGCAACATGGAATAGTTTCCTCACAACATAAACATGGTGGTCAAATGCCATATCTCTGTCTACATGCATTCCCAAGTTCCTGACTACAGGATCTATTCTCAGTGGTATATTATCAATGTGGTAATTTGCAGGCATTGCCATCTTACTGAAAAATGCTATTTTGCACTTCTTGCCATTTAGTTTTAGTTTGTGATTCTGGCACTAGTTATTAGTCATTGTCATACTTTCTTGGAGAATATTTTTATCTTGGGGTAATCGATGACTATTCCCAGTCTGCAATCATCTGCAAACTTGGTCAGCCAGAGGCCACTGACATTAGCTTTAACTTCTGAGAAGTACAAGCCAAACAGTGATGGCCCCGGTACAGGGCCCTGGAGCACTCCACTAGTAACCATCCCTTTTTGTGGAGGTGGACTTATTGGACTTCTGTGATCCAACTGGCAATCTAGTGAATGATGTATGGGTTCATACTTAATTTAATGAGTTTGTTAACAATGTCCAAGTGGGGTATAGTGTCAAATGCTTGAGCAGGTTGAGGTAGGCAGTATGGACAGATATGCACTCATCCATTGCTTTGGTGACCTTCTCAAAGAAGTCCACCAGCTTCAGCAAGCAAGGGCCCTCTTTGAAAAACTCAAACTGGCCCAGTGTTTATAGTCATCTATGTCATCATTTATGAAATCTATGACTATCCTGCCTATAGCATTGCATATTAGGCTAGTCAGGCTAATGATTCAATAATTGCATGAGTCCATGGATGGGCTACCTTTGTGCAGTGGTATAACAGTTGCAGTCCTCCATTTGGTATGAAGCCCATTTGGAGGCCATGGTTGAATAGAATATCAGACGGGACCAGTAGTTCATGCTTCATGCTATTAAGAAGGCATCCTGGGATATTATCAGGACTCATTGCTAAAGTGTTCCTGGCCTTGGAGAGCACCTTGAGGACCTAATGTCTAATGATGGTAGGTGGAATGATAAATGTTGGAATTTCCTGGGGAATATCCAGGGGAGAGAGAGGTAAAGGTGGAGCCAAATTTATCGACTAAGGGTTTGGCTATATCATTTCATCCTTAGAGGTGGCACTATTAACAATTAATTTGGTACATTGGTGTGTATTGTCTTGAGATTTCAGACATACTTGATTGAACCTTATGAATGCCCTTAGCCTGGGTGGCTATTTGGACCTCAAACTTGTTTTTTATGGACTTTATTAACCTCCCTCCATATCTTGTTTAGACTGATGAAGGATTTTTTTTTTTCATGTTGTGTATTACCCCTCTTAATTTTTGCCATGAGTTTCTTCCTTTTCGTGTACAGCCAACTTATGTTAGAATTAAACCAGAATGACTTGTTATTTTTGTGCTGGTCTAATGCTTATTTCAGTATTTCAGTCTCTATACAGCTTCAGCTTATATGGGCAGTCTTTGATTAATAGTAACAAATCAGAATATTTATCAGTTAATGTGGGACTACCACAAGAATCAGTACTAACTCCAATACAGTGTAACCCTAGTTTTTGCTTCCATTCCATGGGACAGACACTGTTGGGTTAGTAAATATGCAGGCAATAGAAACAAATTATAGTGATTATAATGCATTAAACAGAAATATATATAAATAATATGAAGGACTAATTATGTTGGAATAAAGTTGAGTACCAGTAAGTGCAATGTAATATATTTAAAATTCTGCATAAGAACAATGTATCTGAGGTACCAGAAGCAGTTGCATACGCTAAATATTTTGGCACCAGATTAACAAATAAATTCTCATTTGTAAAACATATGGATGTAATAACTTGGCAAGAACTAAAAGAATTAGATACCATCATGAAAAATTTGTCTTGAGGGAAACCAACTGCTTAACATACACTTATAAGATCTACATAAATCCATTACTTGTATACAATAACATATTTTTGGTCTACTTATAAATTTTGAACTTTCACAGTTTCGAATTTCTTATGGTCGAGACTATAAAATCAAAGTTTTGAAATTTCAAAATTTAAAATAAATAAATAAAACCAAAAAAATCTTTTTTTTTTTACATTTTTTTTCAGGGAGAATAAACTCCTTGCACCACCCACACCTCCTTCTAATTAAATATACCAACTCCAAGATCGCACTTCACTGAGGAAAATGATAACTATACCATTCCATGCTGTATGGCGATCTCCATTTAAACCGTTCAAAGTTTCAAAACTTTGATCTTATGGTCTTGAACATAAGAAATTTAAAGTTGTGAATGTTTGAAATTTAGAAGTAGACCCTATCTTTTATACATATATGAAAAGAGGATCTAAACAAACTTGAAACCATACAGAAGAAATTTATAAGATGGATTCTTTATACAGAAAGAATGGATTATAATGTAAAAACTTCAAACTATACACTGAGATATAGATAAATTAGTGGTAAATTATTTTTTGCCAGTAAAGTGCTCAGTAATGCACTTCACTTCAAACGTGGAAATATATCATCATATAACCTCATTTAGAAACACTAACTTACAGTTTAAGGTTCCAAAAGCAAAGATGAATTTAAGATATTCCTTCTTGACCACTACAATCATCAGCATTATGGAATAGGCTATCTCTTACAATAAGGGAATTTAAAAATATTACAAAGCTTAAGCAGAACCTGGGCATAATGGTAGGAGACAATGTATATAACTTGAATTTACAGGAATCAATGATCCCAAATGTTTTTTTGGACCTGAGCATTTTAATAACATATGAACTTATGAACTTATTTTTGATAATACCGAATGACATAGTTCCCATGTGATATCTTTATAGAGATTCATATTCATTCATATTTTTCTTCTTGACTGACATATTTTTGGTTCACTTTTTCTTTTTGTCTTCCTAGAATGGAGAAACATACTATGTATTCACAGTTTATTATTGTAATATTGCATATGCTTAAATGTAGTCATTCATTTCTTGGTATTAATGTATTTATTTGGAAGAATGAGAGCAAACTGCACTACAATGAAAAAGACGTAATGCAAAATTTGGTTCTGTTACTTATTGTTGCTGGATATATGACTTGCCAATAAATAATGTCTTCAGCCATTGCTTCGGCAAATATTTTATATATGTATGGGTCTACTTACTTTAGTCAAGTAGCCCTTACGTCTTCCTCTGAAACATTGACCAAAAAAGGTCAACAAACTGAAAGTGGGCATGTTAACACACATGCACCAATAAAGTACCTCAGTGCGTGCAATTTTCAAACAAAAGAAAAACAAATAACATTGTTTTTGAGAGAAGGAAAGCCCACTCCTGCACCTGCCCTCTCGCTAATTATATATATATATATACCAACTTTGAGATTGCACATTCCCTTGTGAAAGGGAATATTATCTTACCCAGGAACTGGCAATCTCACACACCTGTCTTCTATCTGCATATCTCAACCAAATGCATTCAATTAAACAGATGTCAACAAACCTGTATTCAGACCAAATGCAGGGCACCCATTTATATATATATATATATATATATATATATATATATATATATATATATATATATATGTGTGTGTGTGTGTGTGTGTGTGTGTGTGTGTGTGTGTGTGTGTAGATATAGATATGGATATAGTATAGATATATAGATATGTGTAGAGAGAGAAAGAGAAAGATCACACACGCAGGTGCACGTCAGATAGGTGAAGGTTCAATATTTTTGAAATGGGTGACCTACACTACAAGTAACTGCACATTCAGTTGATCACACAGGGCCACATTTGCTCTCTGGGAGATTGTGGTACAGCTGAAATGGGGAATTTATCCTTTCCTCACTGGTCTTGTATCATCTCAGAGTTGTTATATATAAATAGCAGCCTATGTGTAGAACTCATCGCTCCCCATGTGGGGGGGGTGCAGGGGGGCTTGTATCCTTTCAAAAAACAGTTGGTTGCAGGTATCTTATTGTGAATAGTGTTATGTTCGATGCAGTGTATTTTGACAGCCTTATATGATAAGCTTTTACTCTAAGAATTTTTGTTCAATTATGTATATTCAGGATTAGTTGATTCATATATAAGTTGAATTATAGGTCATAAACCTTCACTGTTGATTCACAAAGTATAGAAACACCACAATGGGCTTTAATGTGGACCTTTCAAGAATATCTTATTCTCCTATTTCTGTACGGCCACTGGTTCGGGACTCAAAAAACTGTGACTGACAAGTCCTAAATTGTGAAAAAAATAGGATCAGCAACTTGACCTGCTTCCATATGTATCTATCTAGGTGCTTTATATCTGTTCAAAATAAACATGGTCATTAAGATTTTCCAGTGTCAGAACTGGTCCAATGTCGCCATTGTCAATGGCAGGAACAGCAATCTGCAACATTGAATGTAAGGTAAGTGGGAGAGGGCAGTAATACAGAAATTTTCATCTGTAATGGAAGTTTTTGCATTGGCGTTGAGTGTGTGTGTGTGTGTGTGTGTGTGTGTGTGTGTGTGTGTGTGTGTGTGTGTGTGTGTGTGTGTGTGTGTGTGTGTGTGTGTGTGTGTGTGTGTGTGTGTGTGTGTGTGTGTGTGTGTGTGTGTGTCTGTGTGTGTGTGTGTGTGTGTGTGTGTGTGTGTGTGTGTGTGTGTTCATCATGTTTTGTGATACTATTAGGGAAAGTGTTTATAGTATCCTAATGTTTAGAGATGGAGGTGGACAGAGCAGTAAGGGTAGGACTAAGGTTAGTACACATGAGCAATGTGGGAGCAGAATGATGAAATTATGTCTGTAAGACAGTATTCTGTTTTTCTTTTTTGATCAGTTTGCTGATTTCAAGAAATAGCATTTCAATGAAAGGTAAGTTTAGCTTTTTTAGATTAAATGTATCTTGCTGATTTGTGTGCATGACCAGTACTAATGTAGACTCACAGACATACTCATATGCGCACATCCACATGTGCATATTGTATAAATACATAATGAATAATAAACATTCTCCATTGCTGTGGTCCAGCTTAGAAAAAATGATGTGTTAAAAATAGCATAATTTGATATTTAGCCTTGAGTAGTACTTGCTTTCTAAGTGGACCAATTAGTAATAGGTGTTATAGGTTGCAAACTGAGGTGCAAAGTGGTTCCTGGTCATTTTCATTGTAGTGATGATGATATGGAAATTAATTCAGGAATATGATAATTTGCTCTTATATGTCAAATTGTGACATAATGTGATGTACAGTGTGATTCTCCTGCTGGTTTCTGATCCTGTGTGTTAATCCTGGAAGAAGCAATCTTTCCATGTGTTCATTTGTTAACAGTATTATACAGTTATGATAGCTAGCTGCATGCATATTTATTTTGCAACTATTTACTGAAAATATGTCTTTTGCACAAAATCTTTATTATTTTTACTGCATACATGACAGCAACAAACTGGCAAAAAAGGACAGAAGTGCAAGTAAGCAATTATTTTCAGGGTTCATTCATTTTATATCTTTATCAGGTGAAGTGTACCCTGTTGGTATTCCTGGGATTTTCTGGAAGTATCGTTGTATGAGAAGAATAAAGAGACTGGAGTTTATGACTGGGATTCAGAACAAAATCTTGCCACAGGTTGAATCTCTATGAGCTGTAACAGGGTCTGTTTCCACGATCATAGAAAGTATATTTCACAGACATGTTAGCTGCTATGAAGAAAGTCATCATCATCGGTTAATTTGCAAGCGTCTGAATCACAAGTAATTGCAGCTAGTGCTAATGAACAATTTTCTGCATTAAGAACTTCTAATGTCCCATGCACCTCACTGTCATAAGCACGCCCTCATTCATTCTCACAAGCACACATTCATATATTCACACACACACACACACACACACACACACACACACACACACACACACACACACACACACACACACACACACACACACACACACACACACACACACACACACACACACACACACACACACACACACACACACACACACACACACACACCCTTGTCCCTAAGTTGATAGACTGTCCAATATGTATCTTATAAGTAAAAGATGAGCACAGTCAACAGTAATGTCAGTCATTAATGTTTCATTCCTCTTATAGGTCAGAAACTGCATCCTGATGCTAGACCTGTTCCTCTATTAACTTTTTAAGCGAAGTAGTAATATTTAAATATCGCCTTAATGTCTTTAGCACAGTCATTTAGAGGTATGGTGTCCCCAAAATGTGTACACACCCAGCCTTTATTGCCCCTGCACTGTTACACATAACTCATGAAGGATTCAATAATGCCAGATAGTAAGAGCTCTAAAATTTATATAGCTCAGAAAATCAGCAGTGCAGGAAGATATTCTCAATTACTGAAGAGGATTGGCACTCTTACTTGTGAATGAGCTTTCAGTTACGCTACGGATACACGGTTCAGACTTTTTCCACTGTTTTACTTTTTTTTGATGTTCCTCATGCTGATCACTGCTGCAGTAGCCTTATCTATATGAGTTATATCCTGTAAGGATATAACCCCCAGCCAGCTTCCAATGTTTCAACGCACCTTCCACACAGTCAAACCATTAGGCAGCTCAAGCGGAGCTGAATAAAAACACAGGTTTGAGCACCAAGTCTTTCAATGCTTTGCTGCTGTTGAAGAGAACACTCCTCTGCTGACTTTCAAGGATCAGCAGGCAGCCTGTGCTGTTCCTTTGATGAGGAGATAAAAAGAAATATTGTTTTAATTTTTTTTCCTGCTTAGGAAAGTTAGTTTTAATCTAGAAGTTTGTGTTTTAATGGACTGTCATGAGACTTAAATGTACTTTTAAATGGGAACACATTTTTTTCTGTCAATTTAAAAGTTGTTTAAAGTAGCTGAAAAACATTTTTGTATGGAGGAAATTGTGTTAACTTTACTTTTTGATGCCCGGAAAGTGTATTAAAGTTCATTTTTACTGTGTTTTGTGAAAAGAAAGTGACTTTTAATAGCTTTCAATTTTTACTGGCTTATGCTGTTTGATTTTCCTGCGAAAATGGTATCATTTTTGGTTTGACTGTGGAACAAATTAACGGTCCCATGGTCAGTCCTTTTTCCAACCACAAAAAGAAAATTTAAGGAAACAGCCTTTGCGTCCATGCCAGGTTAGAATTTGACTCAACCACAGGTGGGTGACTGCTGTGGTCAAATAGTGGTTCCTAAGAGTGCTCATCCTTTAGTCCAGATGCCTCTGGTGTAGTACTTACAGCCATTATGGACCTGGGGTTAGCCACATCCTTTGCAACTCTTTGGGTCCCCTCCGTGGACAATGGATAGCCAATCCTGTTGGTTCTGGGAAGCTGATGCTGCCATTAACAACACTGTTGGCCCCATTTTGTCTTTCAAAAAGAAACAGAAAACTAAACATATATCTACTCCCCATTATTTTTTTCTGGACAGAAGTTATTTACTAGATCTCCCTCTGGGTTTAATTCAAGCTATTGATCCTTCTTATGGGGCACCTTTATTGAATTATCACTATGTGACATAAGCACATTTACATTTATATAAAAGTAATCAAACTGCATTAACAAGTTAAAATTAACAAACATTATGCTTCGCTAATATTGCTATATATCTTATAACCAAAGCAATATTACACAACTTATTCAAATCCTGCCCCCTTTTCTAAACAAGAAATATCTTTATTAAACCATCACTTATGACATAAGCAATCATACATTTATATAAATGAAAAAACAATATACTGATGCAATCCTAGTTGCAAGCATTTTATATCACAAACCATACAGACACACTCCCAGTTGCAAACTTAATACCGCACTTATAATCTACCCAGTTGTTTTCAGTCAAAGATTACATAGCTCATTTAAGTCCTGCCTTATTTTAAACCTTATTCCTTACCTGTATGTATTGTTTCCTCAATTCCCATTTTTCATATGTAGTTTGCTCCTACCTTTTTTAAAGATCTCAATTCCAGTTGTTTTATCTCTGTTACTATACCCTTAACTTCTAATATAGTTGGTTTAGATTTTGATTTTCTAGTAATTGCTTTTTAGGCATCCACCATAATTAGACACAGTAAGACCTTACCGTGACTAGGAAATTCCTATTTTGTATCATAGCCCAGAAAAATAATTTCTATCATCGCACCAATCTGCCCACCCAGCATTTCTGACAGTGCATCTCACAGGGAATCCTTAAAGTCTGCCAATTCACTGCACTCCCAGAAGATATGTTCCCTATTACCTCTTCCTTCCCTGTCACACCTCCAGCATTTGCTGTCTACCAGAAGAAAAATTTTCTGAAGTCTAAAAGAAAGAGGGACGCATCATTTCATAAAGAGATTCAAGATTTTGAATCTGTGCAGGAAGATAAAGGTTTTCTTCTCAGATTTCTGATTCAGACTCAGAGGAGGGCATGTTCTCTGATTCTCCCTTTGGGGCTTCTCTTCTCTGAAACTGTTTCCAGAATATCCTTGCGTTTTCAGTGTGAGAACACTGAGTTTCCTCAGTCCCTCAGAAAATATTATGAGCTGTTACTGAAGGAACTTCAGAACTGTCACCCATCCCTCCAATGCTGTCAGCTTTGGAGGATGTGTGTCACTGTCTGCAATTTATCTGATAGTCAGCCTGATGCCTCTAAAAAGGCAAATAGATGTAGAACATTCCTCAAGCTTTTAAGTTTTCATACACTCATACAAGCAGAACGTTCTTGTTCATCCTGCTCAGGAGTTTCAGCAGCATCTGTTAGGGCAGTATGTTGGTCTATTCAGGAAATTGGATACCAGGAATGAGATTCTCAAGATGGTGCATGATACCACCGGGATCACCCATTCAGGTAAGCAGTGTTAGTATTGCAATACTGCCCTAGGCAGTGTAACCCTGGCCTATTTTGAGAGTGGGATGCAGAGGTTAGGCAGATACAGCCAGGACTGTAGTGTGACTTTTTTTGCAGTACTATTGTCTTCTGATTTCTTTCCTGCTTTACCTGTATACCTAGGGGTCTATAATTTGTTTTACTGTGATACAAGAGAGGAAGCTTAACTTGCCTTGATTTCACATAACGTGGGAACAACACTCCTGGCATTATGGTGTGTATGATGTCTGTAACAGTAGATAATAAAATTTAGTACCAATAAGTGCAATGTAATATAGTTAAAAAAATCTGCATAAGAACAATGTATATAAGGTACAGGATGCAGTCACATACTCTAAATATTTGGCACCAGATTAACAAATAAATTCTCATTTGTAAAACATATGGATGTAATAACTTGGCAGGCACTAAAAGAATTAGATATCATCATGAAAAATTTTGTCTTGAGGGACACCAGCTGCTTAACATCCACTTATAAGATCTACATAAAGCCATTACTTTCAAACAATAACATATTTTTGGTCTACTTCTACATTTTGAACTTTCACAGTTTTGAATTTCTTATGGTTGAGACTATAAAATCAAAGTTTTGAAATTTCAAAATTTAAAATAAATAAATAAAACCTAAAAATAGTTTTTTTTTACAATTTTTCAGAGAGGACAAACTCCCTGCACCACCCACACCCCCCTGCTAATTAAATATACCAACTCCAAGATTGCACTACATTGAGGAAAATTATAAATATACCATTCCATGCTGTGTGGTGATCTCCATTTAAACCGTCAAAGGTTTCAAAACTTTGATCTTATGGTCTTGAACATAAGAAATCTGAAGTTGTGAAAGTTTGAAATTTAGAAGTAGACCCCATCTTTTATACATATATGAAAAGGGGAACTAAATAAACTTGAAACCAAACAAGGGAAATTTATAAGAGGAATTCTTTATACAGAAAGAATGGATTATAATGTAAAAACTTCAAACTATACACACTGAGGTATAGATAGATTAGTGGTAAATAATTTTTTGCCAGTAAAGTGCTCAGTAATGCACTTCACTTCAAACGTGGAAATATGTCATCATATGCCCTCATTTAGAAACACTAACTTACAGTTTAAGATTCCAAAAGCAAAGATGAATTTAAGATATTCATTCTTGACCACTACAATCATCAGCATTATGGAATAAGCTATCGCTTACAATAAGGGAATTTAAAAGTATTACAAAGCTTAAGCAGAACCTGGACATAATGGAAGCAGGCAAGGTTTATAACTCAAATTTACAGGAATCAATGATCCCAAATGTTTTTTGGACCTGAACATTTTAATAACATATGAACTTATGAACTTATTTGTGATAATACTGAATGACATAGTTCCCATGTGATATCTTTATAGAGATTCATATTCATTCATATTTTTTTTCTTGACTGACATATTTTTGGTTCACTTTTTCAGTTTGTCTTCCTGGAATGGAGAAACATACTATGTATTCACAGTTTATTATTGTAATATTCCATATGCTTAAATGTGGTCATTCATTTCTTGGTATTAATGTATTTATTTGGAAGAATGAGAGCAAACTGCACTACAATGAAAAGGACGCAATGCAAACTTTGGTTCTGTTACTTACTTTTGCCGGATATATGACTTGCCAATAAATAATCTCTTCAGCCATTGCTTCTGCAAATATTTTATATATGTATGGGTCTACTTACTTTAGTCAAGTAGCCCTTACGTCTTCCTCTGAAACATTGACTAAAAAATATCAACAAACTGAAAGTGGGCATGTTAACACACATGCAGCAAGAAAGTACCTCAGTGCGTGCAATTTTCAAACAAATGAAAAACAAATAACATTGTTTTTGAGAGGGGGAACCCCCCCTGCACCTGCCCTCTCACTAATTATATCTATATATATATATATATATATATATATATATATATATATATATATGTATGTATATATATATATAGATATATACCAACTTTGAGATTGCACATTCCCTGAGCAAAGGGAATATTATAGTACCCATGGACTGTCAGTCTTACACACCTGTATTCTATCTGCATATCTCAACCAAATGCATTCAATTAAACAGATGTCAACAAACCTGTATTTAGACGAAATGCAGGGCACACAATTATATATATATATATATATATATATATATATATATATATATATATATATATATGGTTCCCCTTCATATGATCGAATTTCTCTAAACACGAAAGTCATAAACTCGAAACCAAAATCTCGAATTTAGAGAAAATCGAACATATGAAAGGGTCAAAAAAAATTTACACCTTTTAAATGTTTTCGCAGGGGGGCTTCTCCCCTGCACCCCCATAACCCCTACTTAAGTACACCTACTCCGAGATCACACTATAATGAAGGAATGGGAAATCTCCCATTCCGCGCTATACGCATAAGCACAAAACGGAGGATTTTCCATTCCTCTGCTATAGTGCAGTCACGGAACATTCACATTTAAACTGATAGGGTACAGGGGACCTGCCCCCCTGCAATAAGGTAAGTTAACTTTTTATTTTTTTAAACCTAAGGCTCTCTTTCACAATTTTGAGTGAATGGATGATTGAGATTCTGGTCTTGAGATTATGAATTTCGAACTTATATCTATTCGATCTTGTGAAGGGGAATTTTATACATATATATATATATATATATATATATATATATATATATATATATATATATGGATATAGTGTAAGTATATATATATCTATATATATATATATATATATATATATATATATATATATATATATATCGATATGTGGAGAGAGAGATCACACACACAGTTGCATGGCAGATAGGTGAAGGTTCAATATTTCTGAAATGAGTGACCTACAGTACAAGTAACTGCACTTTCAGTTGATCACACAGGGCCATATTTGTTCTGTGGGAGATTGTGGTACAGCTGGAATGGGGAATCTATCCTTTCCTCCCTGGTCTTATATCATCTCAGAGTTGTTATATATAAATTGCAGCGTATGTGTAGAAGGCATCACTCCCCATGTAGGGGGGGGTGCAGGGGGCTTGTATCCTTTCAAAAAAACAGTTGTTTGCAGGTATTTTACTGTGAATAGTGTTATGTTTGATGCAGTGTATTCTGACAGCCTTTTATGATCAGCTTTTACTCTAAGAGTTTTTGTTCAATTTTGTATATTCAGGATTAGTTGATTCATATATAAGATTAATTATAGGTCATAAACCTTCACTGTTGATTCACAAAGTATAGAAACACCACGATGGGCTTTAATGTGAACCATTTAGGAATATCTTATTTTCCTATTTCTGTACGGTCAATGGTTCGGGACTCAAAAACTGTGATTGACAAGTCCTAAAGTGTGAAAAAAATAGGATCAGCAACTTGACCTGCTCCCATATTTATCTATATAGGTGCTTTATATCTGTTCAAAATAAACATTGGTCATTAATATTTTCCAGTGTTCCCATTGTCAGTGGCAGGAACAGACAAAATCGACAACATTGAATGTAAGGAAATAGGAGAGGGTAGTAACACAGAAATTTTCATTTGTAATGGAAGTTTTTGCATTGGAGTTGAGTGTGTGTGTGTGTGTGTGTGTGTGTGTGTGTGTGTGTGTGTGTGTGTGTGTGTGTGTGCGCGTGTGCGTGTGTGTGTGTGTGTGTGTGTGTGTGTGTGTGTGTGTGTGTGTGTGCTCATCATGTTTTGTGGTACTATTAGGGTAAGTGTTTATAGTATCCTAATGTTTAGAGATGGAGTTGGACAGAGCAGTAAGGGTATGACTAACGTTACTACACATGAGCAAAGTGGGAGCAAAATGATGAAATTATGTCTGTAAGACAGTGGTCTGTTTTTCTTTTTTGATCAGTTTGCTGATTTCAAGAAAAGCATTTCAATGAAAGGTAAATTTAACTTTTTTTTAGATTAAATGTATCTTGCTGATTTTTGTGCATATCCAGTACAAATGTAGACTCACAGACACACTCATATGTACACATGCACATGTGCATATTGTATAAATACATAATGAATAATAAACAGGTATTAGAACTAGTCACGAAAATGTGCAGAATAGGGGAAGTATGTAAAAGAGCTCCTCATATCATCAGCCTTCATTTCGATAAAAAAATTCTTATGTAATTGCACGTAATGTGATAAACTGCAAGTTCTCCATTGCTGTGGTCAGCTTAGAAAAATGATGTGTTAAAAAATAGCATAATTTGATATTTAGCCTTGAGAAGTACTTGTTTTCTAACGGGACCGATTAGGAATTGGTGTTATAGGTTGCAAACTGAGTTGCAAGGTGGTTCTTGGTAATTTTCATTGTTCTGATGTTGATATGAAAATTAATTCAAGAATATGATAATTTGGTTTTATATGTCAAATCATGACGTAACATGATGTACAGTGTGATTCTCCTGCTGGTTTCTGATCCTGTGTGTTAATCCTGGAAGAAGCAATCTTTCCATGTGTTCATTTGGTAACAGTATTATACAGTTATGATAGCTAGCTGCATGCATATTTTTCTAGCAACTGTTTACTTCAAATATGTCTTTTGCACAAAATCTTTATTATTTTTACTGTATACATGACAGCAACAAACTGGCAAAAAAGGACAGAAGTACAAGTAAGCAATGATTTTCAGGGTTCTTTCATTTTATATCTTTATCAGGTGAAGTGTGCCCTGTTGGTATTCCTGGGATTTTCTGGAAGTATCGTTGTATGAGAAGAATAAAGAGACTGAAGTTTATGACTGGGATTCAGAACAAAATCTTGCCACAGGTTGAACCTCTGTGAGCTGTGACTAACAGGATCTGTTTCCACGAGCAAAGAAAATATAATTCATAGACATGTTAGCTGCTATGAAGAAAGTCGTCATCATAATCAGTTAATTTGCAAGTGTCTGAATCGCCAATAATTACAGCTAGTGCTAATGAACAATTTTCTGCATTAAGACCTTCTAGTATCCCATGCATGTCACTGTCACAGGCACGCTCTCATTCATTCTCACAAACACACATTCATACATTCAAACACAAACACACACACACACACACACACACACACACACACACACACACACACACACACACACACACACACACACACACCCTTGTCCCTAAGTTGATAGACTGTCCAATATGTATCTTATAAGTAAAAGGTGAGCACAGTCAACAGTAATGTCAGACATTAGTGTTTCATTGCTCTTATAGGTCAGAAACTGCATCCTGATGCTAGACCTGTTCCTCTTTAACTTTTTAAGCGACGTAGTAATATTTAAATATCGCCTTAATGTCTTTAGCACAGTCATTTAGAGGTATGGTGTCCCCAAAATGTGTACACACCCACCCTTTATTGCCCCTGCACTGTTACACATATCTCATGGAGGATTCAATAATGCCAGATAGTAAGAGCTCTAAAATTTATATAGCTCAGAAAATCAGCAGTGCAGGAAGATATTCTCAATTACTGAAGAGGATTGGCACGCTTACTTGTGAATGAGCTTTCAGTTACGCTACGGGTACAGGGTTCAGACTTTTTCCACTGTTTTACTTTTTTTTGTGTTCCTCATGCTGATCACTGCTGCAGTAGCCTTATCTATCTGAGCTATATCCTGTAAGGATATAACCCCCGGCCAGCTTCCAATGTTTTATGGTACCTTCCACACAGTCAAACCATTGGGCAGCTCAAGCGGAGCTGAATAAAAAACAGGTTTGAGCACCAAGCCTTTCAAAGCTTTGCTGCTGTTGAAGAGAGCACTCCTCTGCTGACTTTCAAGTATCAACAGGCAGCCTGTGCTGTTACTTTGATGAGGAGATAAAAAGAAATATTGTTTTATTTTTTTTTTCCTGCTTAGGAAAGTTAGTTTTAATCTAGAAGTTTGTGTTTTAATGGACTGTCATGAGACTTAAATGTACTTTTAAAAGGGAACACATTTTTTTCTGTCATTTTAAAAGTTGTTTAAAGTAGCTAAAAAATCATTTTTGTGTGTAGGGAATTGTATTAACTTTACTTTATGAGGACTTGAAAATGTACTAAAGTGCATTTTTACTGTGTTTTGTGAGAAGAAAGTGACTTCTAATAACTTTCAATTTTTATTGGCTTATGCTGTTTGATTTTCCTGGAAAAATGGTATCATTTTTGCTTTGACCGTGGAACAAATTACCGGTCCGATGGTCAGTTCTTTTTCCAACCAGAAAAAGAAAAAGTTGGAAACAGGCTTTGCTTCCTTGCCAGGTTAGCTATTTGACTCAAACACAGGTGGGTGACTACTGTGGTCAAATAGTGGCTCCTAAGAGTGCTCATCCTTTAGTCCAGATGCCTCTGCTGTAGTACTTACAGCCATTATGGACCTGGGGTTAACCATATCCTATGCAACTGTTTGGGTCCCCTCAGTGGACAAGGGATAGCCAATCCTGTTGGTCCTGGAAGCTGCTGCTGCCTTTAACAACACTGTTGGCCCCATTTTGTCTGTCAAAAAGAAACAGACACCTAAACATATATCTACTCCCCATTAATTTTTTTTCTGGAAAAGAGTTATTTACTAGATCTCCTCAGGGTTTAATTCAGGCTATTGATCCTTTTTATGGGGTGCTTTTTTTTTCAACACCTTTATTGAATTTTCACTTGTGACATAAGCACATTTACATTTATATAAAAGTAATCAAACTGTATTAACAAGTTAAAGTTAACAAGCATTATGCTTCACTAATATTGCTATATATCATATAAGCAAAGCAACATTACATAAATTATTCAATTCCTGCCCCCTTTTTTAAACAGGAAATGTCTTTATTAAACCATCACTTATGACATAAGCAATCATACATTTATATAAATGAGAACACAACATACTGATGTAATCCTAGTTGCAAGCATTTTACATCACAAACCATACAGACACACTCCCAGTTGCAAACACAATGCATCACTTATAATCTACCCAATTGTTTTCAGTCAAGCATTACATAGCTCATTTAAGTCCAGCCTTCTTTTAAACCTTATTCCTTACCTGTATGTATTGTTCCCACAATTCCATTTTTTCATATGTAGTTTGGTCCTACCTTTTTTAAAGATCTCAGTTCCAGTTGTTTTATCTCTGTTACTATACCCTCTACTTCTAATATAGTTGGTTTAGATTTTGATTTTCTAGTAATGGCTTTTTTGGCAGCCACCATAATTAGACACAGTAAGACCTTACCATGACTAGGAAATTCCGATTCTGTATCATAGCTTAGAAAAATCATTTCTATCGTCACACCAATCTACCCATCCAGCATGTCTGACAGTGTATCTCACAGGGAATACTTAAAGTCTACCAATTCACTGCACTCCCAGAAGATATGTTCCCTATTACCTCTTCCTTCCCCGTCACACCTCCAACATTTGCTATCTAGCAGAAGAAAAATTCTCTGAAGTCTAAAATAAAGAGGGATGCCTCATTTCATAAAGAGATTTAAGATTTTGAATCTGTGCAGGAAGATAAAGGTTTTCTTTTCAGATTTCTGATTCAGACTCAGAGGAGGGCACATTCTCTGATTCTCCCTTTGGGGCTTCTCTTCTCTGAAACTTTTCCCAGAATATCCTTACATTTTCAGTGGGAGAGCACAGAGATTCCTCAATCCCTCAGAAAATATTATGAGCTGTTACTGAAGGAACTTCAGAACTGTCACCCATCCCTCCAATGCTGTCAGCTTTGGAGGATGTGTGTCACTGTGTGCAATTTATCTGATAGTCAGCCTGATGCCTCTAAAAAGGCAAATACATGTAGAACATTCCTCAAGCTTTTAAGTTTTCATACACTCATACAAGCAGAATGTTCTTTTTCATCCTGCTCAGGAGTTTCAGCAGCATCTGTTAGGGCAGTATGTTGGTCTATTCAGGAAATTGGATACCAGGAATGTGATTCTCAAGATGGTGCATGATACCACCGGGATCACCCATTCAGGTAAGCAGAGTTAGTATTGCAATACTGCCCTAGGCAGTGTAACCCTGGCCTATTTTGAGAGTGGGAGGCAGAGGTTAGGCAGATACAGCCAGGACTGTAGTGTGACTTTTTTTGCAATACTATTGTCTTCTGATTTCTTACCTGTTTTACCTGTATACTTACGGGTCTATAATTTGTTTACTTGTGATACAAGAGCAGAGGCTTAACATGCCTTGATGTCACAAAACATGGAAACAATACTCCTGGCATCAGGGTGTGTATGATGTCTGTAACAGTAGACAATGAAGTTTAGTACCAATAAGTGCAATGTAATATATTTAAAAAATCTGCTTAAGAACAATGTATCTAAGGTACTGGAAGGAGTTGCATACTCTAAATAGTTTGGCACCAGATTAACAAATAAATTCTCATTTGTAAAACATATAGATGTAATAACTTGGCAAGCACTAAAAGTATTTGATATCATCATGAAAAATTTTGTCTTGAGGGACACCAACTGCTTAACATCCACTTATAAGATCTACATAAAGCCATTACTTGTATACAATAACACATTTTCGGTCTACTTCTAAATTTCAAACTTTCACAGTTTCGAATTTCTTATGGTCAAGACTATAAAATCAAAGATTTGAAATTTTAAAATTTAAAATAAATAAATAAAACCAAAAAAAATCTTTTTTATTTTTTTACATTTTTTTTTTCAGGGAGGGCAAACCCCCTTGCACCACCCACACCCCCTGCTAATTAAATATACCAACTCCAAGATCGCACTACACTGAGGAAAATGGTAAATATATCATTCCATGCTGTATGGTGATCTCCATTTAAACCGTTCAAAATAGTTAGTCTAGAATGTCTAGAATAGTTAGTTAAATAATGTACTGAAGACCAAGATTCTGAGACAAAAATACATGAGTTACAAGATCATTTTGTGGATAGGGGTTATAATGAACTGCAAGCAGAGCAGACTCTAGCCAGACAGAAGGTTCATAGGCAAAGTAAAACGCGACCATGGTTTAGTTCAGGTGGAGCTGATAGGAGTTTTTCCACCATTGGTAATTCATCAAATAGATGCCCCAGGTTCGTGCTCACCTATAGTAGCAATATACATGGCGTCTGTAATAGTATTAGAAATAATTGGAAAATACTTACTTCAGATGAGAAGTTGTCTACTATTGCAGGGGCTACACCGTTATTTGGGTTCAGGCGGAACAAGAACTTTAAGAATTTGTTTAATAGAGAGGGTGGTACAGTTCCTAGACAGATGACTGTGAGAAAAGGGACAAGGCCATGTGGTTCTTGCAAGGCATGTAGTTATATCAGCTCTGCGACTACATTCTCCCATCCCCATACAGGTAGAACTTATAATTTTGTAATGAATACAAACTGTAGATCCATGAACGTGACATACCTAGCCACATGCCTGTTCTGTAGTAGTTATTATGTAGGCAAAACAAACTGCATGCTAAAAACTAGGATTTTTAATCATTTATCAGCTATTAGGCTCAGAAATGAACATAATGTACTTTACAGACACATTCTAGCTGCTTTAGGACATGCATTTAAATTTCAGGTCATTAGCCTCATACCTCAAGGAAAAAGAGGGGGGGGGGGCGATACTGTTAACAGAACAGAATGTGAAGTGGCTAAATGGATTATAGAATTGACAGCACATAGACAGCCTGGTCTCAATGAAGTCATTCCTATTAAGCCAGCCTTAAAGAAAAGGCAGGTTCAAAACTGAACACTAATTGGTTAATTATAGTTTAAAATGCTTTTTGTTTGTATCTTCATTTGTCTGAAGAAGGGTAGTCACCCGAAAGCGCTTACAATACAGTGTTTGGATTTTATTTTATTTTTTACCTGCCATTGTATTTATCTGAAGAATAAATTATTTCCATATTATTTGGTAACTGCTTTTTTCTCTTTGGATTTGTGCTTTGTGTGAGCAGTTTACCTTGGTGGAGGACCTCCTGTTTGTATTTTCAGTTTGGATTATTTTGTGCATGGAGGCCTCACCTAATATGGAATCGCTTGGTAATGAGAAGGACAATACTCAACCTTTGACTACATCTGCTTACAGCAATAACACCAGGAAAAATTTGTTCAGTAAGGAGAACCATCTTTTACAGCTTGATTTGCAAGTATGTGCACAGGGTTCTACCATTAGTATGGTTACTGACGAACGCAATTGTAAGTTTGATGAAGTAGCAACTATTTTTGTTAATAAAGTTCATAAACTAAAAAGGTTACAGTGGCAACGTAACCATTTGGAAGCCTGTCAACAATTTGGGGTGGTTCCGCAAGGCATGCAAATTTTTTGCATGCTGTCGCAAGGAGAACACCACCTGGAACTTCTAGGGAGATGGCAGCGAATTAATATTGAGACAGGCGTCGCTTACATGCAACTGTTACTTGATTATTTCAGTCCAGAGGAGCAAACTTTAATACAAGAAGTGGAAAGTTTATAGTAGCAATTGGAAACTGGCTACAGAGAGGAGTGGTACATGTAAAGAATGGATGACATGTATTGTAGTTTTTCAACAGTTGATCAAAAGCTACAACAACAAAAAGCCAAAAAATTGCAGAGAGACTACAACAACTTTGCTAAAGGGCAGATTTTTGTTTGGCCCAGGGGACAAGTTTCATCGATTTCCATGATGACACAAGGAGCAGCTGCAGAGACGAAGGGGAGAGGTTTACCACACAGGCAGCCCAGACGGGGGAGTGCTAGCATGGCTTCATGACATAATCATGTGAATACTACTCATAGTGAAACTGTGCAGTTAGGGTCCACCGATACCAACAAACGGAGCTCAAATCAAAGACCGACCTGCAGACACATCACAGAATCAGAGCCTTTTGGTAGTGTTACTCAAGGGTCAAGCAGTAATTCTATAATAGAACCCAATGTGATGCAGGTGGCATTGAACATCGAATGTTGTTTGGAAACAGGAGCCAGGCCTAAGGTTCATCAGGCAACCGAAGGAACTGGTAGTTTTTTTTAGTCAATCTCCCAGCACCGGTCAAGAAAAAGGGAGACTGGGTGCATTTACAGCAAGATTCCAGGCCCAACAAGAAAAGGAGGACCTCACAGTGACTGATCATAGTATTGTTTTTAATTTAGCTAAACATGTACTTTCTGGTGATGAATTGTTTATACTTAACAAGGGGTTAACGTTTGTACCTAGTGCTGAAAGTTGTTTTAGTGATGTCATTGTAGACCTTTTATTATTTGCCAGGAATTTGATGCTTAGGAATATGTTTGGTGATCAGGCTGTCTCTGTGGGCCACACTTCACTAAGGCATCCTAGCACCTTTGTACCAATTTTTAATCACACTGTTAACACTTTTATAAAGGTTTGTGAGCAGGATATTTTAAACTATCTAACTACTAGACACACGAGGAGCTTCTATAATCTGTCAGTAGTGCAGCGGCAGGCATTGAAAGATCTGAAGAGTAATGAAGACATTATCATCAAGGGTGCAGATAAGGGAGGAGCAGTGGTAGTCTTGGATAGAGAATACTGTTCATATAAGTTGTCAGAATTGTTGTCTGACACATCGACTTACACCCACATTTCTCCCATCACCCTAAAAGGGATTATTTCTGAAGTTAGAACTGTCCTGAAGAGATTGTTAGCAGAAGGAATGATGGATAGAGAGCTATTTGATTTTCTATGAATAGAACATCCGGTGACACCGGTTTTTAAAGCTCTCCCAAAGATTAACAAGGACCCTATTAACCCCTCCCCCCCTGAGACCCATTGTCTCAGGAAGGGGATGGATCACTGAAAATATGTCCATATGGTTAGAATGTCTGTTGAGACCATGTACAACAGAGTTTACAGAGATACCGAGAGATTCAGGACATTTTTTAACCACATTAGAGGGGACCATAGAAGCGAAGGAGGCCAGGCAGTATATAATGGTAACACTTGATATACAGACTCTTTTCACTGTGATTACTAACAGCTATGGCATTGATGCCATAGCACAGTTGCTCAAGGAATCAAGTATTGTAGGGGAGAATAAACTTAAACTGATGACAGAGATGCTGAGGATGGTCCTGGAATATAATGCTTTTTTTTATGTGAAGGATGTTATTATAGGCAGACACGGAGTAGCCATGGGCACCCCCTGTGTGAACACCTAGGCCAACTCAGTCCTAGTATTCTGGGGAAAGCACTATGTACTAGGGGAACAGAATATGTAGAAGGATAAGATACATCTTTACATGTGATTCGTGGATGATATTTTTTTGTTGTGGGGGGAATGAGGCAGAGCTGATTGACTTCGTCAACTACATGGGTACATCTATCACATTCTTGAAATTTTTGAGATAGATTTTCTAGACATCAGATTGATACAAGATGCAAGGGGCTTTAATACGACACTTTTCAGAAAGCAATGCTGGAAAAATAGCTTGCTGGCATGAGACAGCATGCATCCTCAATTCACCTTCAATAATATTATTAAGGGTCAATTGGATAGGATTTCCAGGTTATGTACTGAAGAGCAAGATTTTGAGACAAAAATACATGAGTTACAAGATCATTTTGTGGATAGGGGTTATAATGAACTGCAAGTAGAGCAGACTCTAGCCAGACAGAAGGTTCATAGGCAAAGTAAAACGCGACCATGGTTTAGTTCAGGTGGAGCTGATAGGAGTTTTTCCACCATTGGTAATTCATCAAATAGATGCCCCAGGTTCATGCTCACCTATAGTAGCAATATACATGGCGTCTGTGATATTATTAGAAATAATGAGAAAATACTTACTTCAGATGAGAAGTTGTCTGCTATTGCAGGGGCTACACCGTTATTTGGGTTCAGGCGGAACAAGAACCTTAAGGATTTATTTAATAGAGAGGATGGTAGAGTTCCTAGAAAGATGACTATGAGAAAAGGGACAAGGCCATGTGGTTCTTGCAAGGCATGTAGTTATATCAGCTCTGCGACTACATTCACCCATCCCCATACAGGTAGAACTTATAATTTTGTAATGAATGCAAACTGTAGATCCATGAACGTAATATAAGTAGCCACATTCCAGTTCTGCATTAGTTATTATGTAGGCAAAACCAACTGCATGCTAAAAACTAGGATTTTGAATCATTTATCAGCTATTAGGCTCAGAAATTAAAATAATGCACTTTACAGACACATTCTAGCTGCTTCAGGACATGCATTTAAATTTCAGGTTATTAGCCTCATACCTTAAGGAAACAGAGGGGGCGATACTGTTAACAGAACAGAATGTGAAGAGGCTAAATGGATTATAGAATTGACAGCACACAGACAGCCTGGTCTCAATGAAGTCATTCCTATTAAGCCAGCCTTAAAGAAAGGGTGGGTTCAATACTAAGCACTAATTGGTTAATTATAGTTTAAAATGCTTTTTGTTTGTATCTTCATTTGTCTGAAGGGTAGTCACCTGAAAGTGCTTACAATACAGTGTTTGGATTTTATTTTTTTTTTACCTGCCATTGTATTTATCTGAAGAATAAATTATTTCCATATTATTTGGTAACTGCTTTTTCTCTTTGGAATTATAAAAACAAAGTGATTATATACAATGGGTTAGAAGTGTTCCCTAGTAGGGACTCACAATTCCCATGGACAGACAATTAAAAGTAAGAGACATCAGATTTGAAGCAGAGCTTGGTGATGTAGTTACAAGTTATGATAATTGCAGAATATGCTTTTATTTTATAACTTAATCAGGGTTGGTACCTGGGCAAAGCCAATTCAATTTGACATACTGTTTGAGGGTTTTTTTAAGAGACTTTTGGAGGATTGTATGGTTATATTGTTTGGCAATGAATTCCAGGTTTTGCCAATGAAGTTGGCAAACAGGGATTCACCAGCAGAGTTATTAGCTTTGTGGGTTTGGACCAGTAGTTTATCGGCTGACCGTAGGGATCTTAGGTTGCTGTATGGCTTAATAATATTTTTAAGTGAGGGGGTATCCTCAGGGTGGTACAAAATTTTGTGCACTATTAAGAGTTGATTGAATTGAATTAAGCTGGGCAGTTCTAGCCACCCTAGTTGTTCAAGGTTCTGGCAGTGGTGGGTTTTATAGGTGGAGCCAGTGGCGAATCTGGCAATATGATTGTAGCTATGGGACAGCTTACCTAGTTCAGATTTGTTGAGGTTTGAGAGTACAAGCGAGGCATATAAAAGAGTAGAGAGTAGGTGTGATCGGGGGATTGCAGTCCTAGCCAGTGGGGTTAAAAATGTCTTGTTTCTATACAGTGATCCAAGCTTCTTATTGATGGTCTGTATGGTTTTGTTAACCTGTAGGTCAAATTTGAGATTATTGTCTATGATAACCTCTAGCAGTTTGGTGTGATTATCTGGGGAAATAGTGGTACTATTGTTAGATGTGACAGAGAATGAAAGTGTGGTGGATCTACTAGTAGGAGAGAAGAGTAGAAGTTTAGTTTTATTGGGGTACAGAAGCAGGCATTGGTTGGTGAGCCAGTTCTTGATAGTGTTAAATGTATTTTGGGTTAAGATTTGCAAGTCGGATGGGGAGGTGGCTGAGCAGATGAGAGTGGAATCATCTGAGTATTGAATGCAGGTGTCTTTAGGGATAGCAGTGTGGAGGTTTTTGATAAAAATAGAGAATAGTAGTGGACCTAGTATGGACCCTTGAGGGACACCAAGTGTGAGAGGTAACTGGCTGGAGAGTTTGCCCTGCCATAGTACTGCCTGCTGTTTACCAGTCAGGTAGGACTGGAAACACTGGATAGCAGGCTTGTTGAAGGAAATAGATTTTAGTGAAAGAATGAGAAGTTCAAGGTTGACCATGTCAAAGGCTTTTGATAGGTCAAGAAATAGGGCAGAGGTTAACCTATTGTCATTCCTGTTTTGGTTTATGGCAGTAGTAAAGGAAAGGAGGGCTGAGGTGGTGCTGTGGTATGGCCTGAAACCATGCTGGGAATCGGATAGTAAGTTATTCTGTAAAAGGTATTGCATTAGTTGCTTGTGTACACATTTCTCCATTATTTTGGCTAGTGAGGAAAGAATGGCAATGGGTCTATAGTTGGATATGTCTGAGGAGCTACCACCTTTATGGAGTGGGATGATGTGAGATATTTTCCAGTGGGAGGGGATAGAATTTTCGGATAAGGTTCTGTTGATGAGGATAGATATGCAATATATAATAGCATCTGCAGCTATTTTTAGGTACTCTGCAGGGAGGAGGTCAGCAGCGAGGGTGGTAGGTTTTAGTTTTTTTAGAAGTGTTTTGATAAAACTAGTGGATATTGGTTGAAAGCTAAATTCCAGGTGATTATTAGGTATATTAGGCATGTGGTTTAAGTTAGAGGGGGTTAGTTGATTTGCTAGGGATTGGATTGTTTCAGTGAAAAAGTTATTAAAGGCACTAGCTGTGGTCTCTGGGGAACTATGGGTGTAGTTAGCCGGGGTTGGGGTGGTGGAGTGACCTGGAAAAAGTAGTTGATTTAAGCCTGCCCAGAACTTTTTAGGGTTGTTGTGGTGTTTTTGTAGGAAATTTTGGTAGAAGCTTTTTTTATCCAGTAAAATAGATTTTTTTGTATCATTCCTGAGTTGATATTTTAGAGGGTCAGGTGGGGCTTTGGTTGTTCTCCAGCTGGCCCTGGCTGTGTTTCTAGTTTTGATTTTAGCTTTGGCATCTTTTGTGAGCCATGGTGCTGTATTTGATCTAGTTTTTATTGTACGTGCTGGAGCATGGGAATCAAGGATACTTAGGAATTTAATGTTAAAGTGATCTATGGCCTCCTCTAATGTTAGATTTTTTAGTTTTGACCAGTCAACTGCTTTTAATTCATTTTGGAATATAGAAGCATCACAGTTTTTCCTGTTTCTAAATGTTTTATATTTGGGCTGGTGAGGGTTTCCTGCCTTATGTTTTATGATATAGGTTAGACAACGGTCACTGAGGTCATCAAGGAGAGTACCAGCTGTGTACAGTTGCGGTTGGTTATTAACTAGGATCCAGTCTAGGATACTTTCCTTGTTGGTTGGTTTGTTTATCTTAGTGGGAGAGGTTATGGTTTGTTTAAACCCAGATAAGTTTATATGAGTGAGGGCGGGTCGGAGGAGCAGGGGTGCCAGTCAGTGTTAAAATCACCAAGAACTATGGTTTCTTGGGAATAGGTAGTGGATACCCAGTAAAGGAGATCTTCTAGGGTATTTAGGTTGTTGTCTGGTGGAATGTATGCACAGAGGATGTTCAAGGGTTTGTTTTGGTTAATCTGTAGCTTGGTTATGAGGAGTTACGCATTATTGAATTGGGGAGGTTGAATGGTGTCTCTATTAATAGTTAGAGTATTTTTGTAAAAGACTACTATCCCACCTCCTTTCCTTGTAGCATGGTCTAACCAGTGAATATTGTATCCTGGAGGTAGTATCTCATTGTCAGTAGTACTGGGTTTTAGCCAGGTTTCCATAAGACACATAATGTCTGGGGAGTGGGTTGCTAGGAGGGCGTGTAGGTTGGGAATATTATTGTTAATACTTCTAATATTTAGGTGAAATGCTAGGAGGGATGTCATACCATCTATTTGCCTTTTTGTCATACCATCTATTTGCCTTTTTAAGGACAGCAGGCTAACTATTAAGAAAATTGAAGGCATTGACAAACACATCCTCCAAGGCTGACAGCAATGGATGAAGGGGTGATGGTTCTGAAGTTCCATCAGTAAACAGCTTATGGTATTTTCTGAGGGACTGAAAATGAAAACGCAAAGATATTCTGGAAATAGTTTCAGAGAAGAGAATCCCCAAAGGGAGAATCAGATAACATGCCCTCCTCTGAATCTGAATCAGAAATCTGAGGAGAAAACCTTTATCTTCCTGTACAGATTCAAAATCTTGAATCTATTTGAGAAATGAGGCATCCCTTTCTTTTTTATAAGAAACCACCTTATAAGAAGGAACAATAGACTGAATTAAACCCTGAAATAAAATGGAGCCAAGAGTGTTGTTAATGTCAGCAGCAGCTTCCCCAGAGATTAGTACAGCATTCTGACTAAACAGGGAAGCCTTTCCTCTTCCCTCCCCATAACCAAAAAGAGTGGCTCTCCCTTGTCCATTGAGGGGACCCAAATAGTTGCAAAGGACGTGCCTAACCCCAGGTCCATAATGGCTTTAGGTACTGCACCACAGGGATCTTGACTAAAAGATGAATGCTCTTAGGAACCATCTTTGGCCATAGCAGTCATCCAACTGTTGTTGAGGAAAATTGCTAGCATGGTGTGGAGGCAAAGGCTGTTTGCTTAATGTTTTGTGCTTGGAAAAAGGACCGACAATAGGAATGGTAATTTGTTCCATGGTCAAGCTGAAAATGATGCCTTTTTCCAGGAAAATCAAGCAGCACTTTTTTTCACAAAACACAGTAAAAAAAAAACACTTTAATGTACTTTCCCAGCCTGAAAAAGTAAAATTAACACAATTTCCTCCACACAAAAATGGTTTTCAACTACTTTAAACAACTTTTAAATTGACAAGAAAAATGTGCTCCTATTTAAAAGTACATAAGCCTCATTACAAACTTCTAGATTAAAACTAACTTTGCTACACATAATTAAATGCATTAAAACAATATTTTTTTAAAATATGGAATGTTTTTCCTAAACAAAATGTATCTCTTCAGCAAAGGAACAGCACAGGCCACCTGTCGATCTGTGAAAGTCAGCAGAGGAGTGCTCTGTTCAATACCAGCAAAGCTTTGAAAGGCTTGATGCTCAAACCTTTCTCTTTATTCAGCTCAGCTTGAACTGCCTAATGGTTTGACTGTGTGCAAGCTGGTGCTCTGAAACTTTGGAAGCTGTCTAAAAGTAGGCTAGTAACTTTAGTATACTTGGTGGCTTTGCAGTTGCCCACCCCTACTGTTAATTTGATCTGAGACACTCCTCCCAATCTAGTGTCATTAGTTCATTCTACCTAATACAGAGAACATTTGAGAAGACCAACCCACTTAGTTTCCTAACCTTGAATTATCTTCTGCTTCCCCTCTCCCTTTCCTTTACAAAAAAAAAAAAAAACTTTGCTAGAATCTCCCTGTGTTCTGCTTAATTGTAACAAAAAATGTGCTTGTTTTCTGCCTTTCCTGTAACTAGTCTAGTCCAGATACAGATTTGCTATATCCAGGACTGTTTGTAAGCTTCTGAGCCCCCCAAGCCTGTCTGTGTTGGAGGGAAGCCTGCTAGCTTATCAGTGGGAGTGGTAAGCACTAGGTAACCTATCTACCACATAAGGAGTGGTTTCTGGCCCAAAAATTGTAGTTATTGGCCGTTTGGGCAGTTTTTCCATATCTCTCAGCTTCTTGATTTAAAAGCCCACATTTGCACTTTCTTTCCAGTAACTAGTCTAGTTCAGATACAGATTCTTAGTTTTAGCACTTGAATTTGATTATTCATGCTCAGCACTTGTTCAGAACTTGTTGTAAGCACTAAATAAGCTACAAATTACAACAGAATTCAGCCTTCCTCATTACCTAGAGGAAAACAGTTTTTGTACTTATCGTCTTCTCCGAGGTTATCTTGCTTATAGAAAAACAGCTCTTGTACTCACTTTCCTCACTTGTCTAGAGAAAAATATTTTTTTATTCAGGCATGTCCAAGGGTCAGCTCCCAGTGTTGTATCCTGTCTAACTGATGAATCTGGGCATCTTGGGGCAATGTAGCAATTGCCTCATGTACACAAACAACCCTGTCCTCCTACCACCCAACACTACAACCTGTAAGAGATGCACTTATCTAGTCAAACTTGAGGTAAAGCTCTCTCCAAACAAGACCGAACTTGACAGTCAAGAGGCAAAGGTAAACACTTGCACCACACCACACTCATCATATAGTCCCACTAAACCTACACCACCAAATTTCACATATAGAAACACAAAAATATTCACGGAGGCTCTCATTAATAATCTTCTCAAGCAATAGAGACCTCCAAAGGAGAAACTTAAGCAACCTCCACTCCCCAACACAACCCGAATGACACATAGCCCACAGACTCAGTGTGTCACTCAACCACAGCCCATAAGGCAAAACAACGTACCCAACATACTAGTCACAGGTGACTCTATAGTAAGGCATACTGATGTCCAACTCACCAGGCTAAACAAGGCGAAGGTTACTGTCAGCTACCTGTCGGGTGCCAAAATCTGCCATATAACCCACGCACTCAGGTCACTCCACAGCAAGTACAAATATGACTCTGTCATTGTCCATATTGGTGTGAATGACCTGAGATGTACCTCCCTGGACTACATGAAAAGAGACATGGAAGAGCTCTCTGAACTTGTAGCCCAGGCAGGTATGACCCTAGCTCTGAGTAGCATCCTACCATCACCCAGAATGATATCGCAGTACAAGGACAAAATGACTGACTTCAACAATTGGCTAAGCTTCTGGTGTCATTCTAAGGAGATTCAGTATCTGTCTGCCTGGGACGACATGGTCAACAGACCACAATGCTTTGCCAGAGATGGCCTGCACTTGTCACCCCTGGGATTCCAGATACTGGCTAAGGCTCTTGCCGCCCCTATAGTGCCTTTTTAGGCAAGGTTCAAATGATAAATTCACCACTGTAACAGGAACAGGCAAACAAAAACTGAGGGTAATGCTACTCAATGCTAGAAGTCTAAATCTCAAAATGCACTCCCTCGAGGCACTCCTTAAAATGGAGAACATTGATATCTGTGCAGTGACTGAGACCCGGTTCAAGGCTCCAGAGAGCACCCCTGCATTACCAGGCTATAACTCATACCACACTTTTTGGCCACCTAACCTAGACCAGAATACCAAAGGCAGAGGTGTGTCTATATTCATTAAGGATATCCACACCTCCAGGCTAGTTGCTCAGCATAATGCATCCGAGGTTATCCAAGTGCAACTAACTCTGGGCAAAACTGTAATCCAAACTGTAGCTTGCTACAGATCCCCCACTATGCCCTAGGATTACCACCCTGTTTTTTTTGATATACTGGACAATATTAGGGTTCAACCAAACACCCTAATAATGGGCAATTTCAGCAACCCCACTGTTAACTGGGAAAAATACTCATGTACCAACTCCTTTGCTCAACGCTTTCTGGAATTCATAAATTCCAGTGCCCTGGATCAATTTATCCACACCCCCACCAGAGGCAACAATATCCTAGACCTAGTCATTACCAACATGAGTGACCGGTGTTCCACACCTGAAGTCAACTCCTTGTTTGTCAGATCTGACCATAAGCTAATCATCCTAGATATCCACATCCCGCCACCACCCTCATGCTTCTTAAGACAGAAGTGGTGAACTTCATGACACCCATGCAGATGGACAATACAGTTACGACTGCTGAATCCTAAACAAATGCACTCTATAAGCACGTACATGAGTGCATGGATCGTGTTATCCCAAACAGAACCAAGATGCTATCCTCCAGAAAAAGGAACCCAATCTGGTGGTCGCCTGTCATAAACAAACTCTACAACAGAAAGAAGAAACTGTTGCAAAAGAATTCTATGGCTATGCCAAGAATCTCAACGGCAACACCCAGATCTGCTTGGAGTTACACCACAATGGCACAAAAATTACAGAACCAACTGATATTGCCAACATCCTGGCAGATAGGTTCACTGCTTACTTTACCCCTCTCTCACCCCCTAAATGACCCATATCTATACAGGAAGAATGCAGAGGCACTATAATCACAATTATGCAGGTAAAAGCTGCACTTTCTAAAGCCAAAAACACAGCATCCATGGGACCAGACAACATCCTAGGCTGAGGTTTACACGAACTTCAGAATGTACTGGCTCCCCACCTAAGCACCATGTTCAATCAGAGCCTCACATCAGCCTTTGTGCCCACTGAATGGCACACAGCAACAGTTATCCCACTCCACAAAGGGGGAGCCACCACTGATCCTGGGAACTGTTGCCCTTTTAGACTGATGAGCCTGGTATCATCATGGAACTCATAAACAAAAACACTGGTAACCTCCAAACTCTGGACCTCACCCAGTTCGTGTTTGTGAAAGGTAGATCATGCCTCCTGAACCTGATCAACTTCTTTGAGGCAGTCACCAAAGCTGTAGAAGAGTTTAAGGTGGTTCACACAGCCTATCTTGACCTCACTAAGGGTTTCAGCACCATCCCTCTGGAATTATAGCTAAAGTCACTAAACTAGGTATAAATCCCTACATCACAAGATGGGTTGCCAACTGGCTCACTGACAGAACCCACACTATAAAAGTTGCAGACTCCAAATCTGACTTCAGACCAGTGACAAGTGGAGTACCACAGAGTTCAGTCCTGGGACCTCTCCTGTATGGTATCTACTTCTCTGAAGTACAGGCTAACACAGAAGACCTTTGGCTAATGAAGTTCACAGATGACTGCAAACTAGGAGCCATAGTCGAGTCCCCAAATCATGTGGACATCCTACAGAAGGGCCTCACTGAGACAAATGCCTGGTGTCAGAGCCATGACCTCAAGCTCAATGCCAAAAAGTGCATTGTCACTCCCTTTGGTAAAAACTCTGTACCCATGAACTACCACATAGGCGGTAGTCTACTTAATGCTCAATGTGTGATAAGAGACCTTGGGACCCAAGTGGACAGTAGTCTCTCCTTTGATAATTACATCACCACAGTAGTCAGGAAATCCTTCTACATGGCACACCTCATCACAAAAGAGTTCTCATCCAGGAGAAAAGAGGTTATAGTTCTCCTCTACACGACACTCATTAGACCCATTATAGAGTACAAAGCCCCTTTTGGAATGTAACTCACAAGACTTCTGCAGGAGCTGGAAAGGCCACAGAAGTGTCTCACAAAGAGGATTACTGGCCTCAAACAGATGCCCTATACTGACCATCTCAAAAAACTCCAGCTTTACTCCATAGCATATCGTCTTCTCCGAGGTTATCTCTGCCTAACATATAAAGCTATGTCAAACCCAGAGCTGTTGGACATGCTACACCTAAAGCAATCCCAGTCCCTCCAAGCTACACGGTCTAGGGACCTAAACATTGTCACCACAACAGGACATGCTGGAGGGATAGATTCCTGTCCGTGAGACTTCCCATAATCTGGAAAAAGCTACCCATCTATGTCAAGCAAAGTTCCTCATTAGCACTCTTCAAGAAAAATCTTGATGAGTGGATGGGAAAAAGGAAATACACCCCGGGGATCACTTCTGTGTCAATGCTCGACAGGGGCACAGAAAAATTACTTTCTTCGGTGGCATAAGCCAGGGAACCTTGTTGGCTAGGCTTACTTAGGCCCTTGGGCCGACAGCCTAGTACCTACCTATGAACCTATGAACCTATGGTGGTTTTATCCTTGCAGGATCTAGCTCATAAGGATAAGGCTACTGCAGCAGTGATCAGCATGAGGAACGTCAAAACAAAGTAAAACAGTGGAAAAGATCTGAACAGCACAACTGAAAGCTCATTCACAATCTAATCTTTTACAATAACTGAAAAGACCTTCCTTCACTGCAGATTTTTTGAGCAATATGAAGTATGGAGCTCTCACTAGCTGGCATTATTCACCAACTGGAATCCTCCATGAGTTATGTGTAACAGTACAGGGGGGGTCTATATTACATTACTGAAGTTTCAAAACTTCAAATCTGATATGGACGACCCCATATAATCGAAGTCTTGAAACACTGAAAATGTAGTAAAACACAATAACCTACAAAAACAAATCATTTAAACAGTCTAAGCAGGGGGGCAAGTCCTTTGCACCCCCCACACCCCCCGCTACTTAAATATACCAACTCGAAGATCGCACTACAGTGCAGAAAAGGGAAATCTTCCCTTTCCATGATGTACAGAGATCTCTGTTAAAAGATTTGAAGTTTCAAGACTTTGATCATATGGTGTTGACCATATCAGATTCAAAGTTTTGAAACTTCAATCTTCTGATATAGACCCTACAGGGAAATAAAATGTGTCTGTGTACACATTTTTGGGACACCATGCCTCTAAATGACTGTGCTAAAGACACTAAGGAGATATTTAAGTATTACTGCACATCACTTAAAAAGTTAATAGAGGAACAGGTCTAGCATAAGGGTGCATTTTCTGATTTATAAGATGAATGAAATACTAATGTCTGACATTATTGTTGACTGTACTCATCTTTTTATTTATGAGAAGCAGAGAGAAATATGAGGATACATATTGGACATTCTGTCAACTTAAGGACATGTGTGTGTGTGTGTGTGTGTGTGTGTGTGTGTGTGTGTGTGTGTGTGTGTGTGTGTGTGTGTGTGTGTGTGTGTGTGTGTGTGTGTGTGTGTGTGTGTGTGTGTGTGTGTGTGTGTGTGTGTGTGTGTGTGTGTGTGTGTGTGTGTGTGTGTATGTTTGTGAGTCTGAATGTATGAATGTGTGTTTGTGAGAATAAATGAGGGCATGCATGCCTGTGACACTGAGATGCATGGGCCACCAGAAGTTCAGAATGCAGAAAAGTGCTCATTTGCTCTAGCTGTAATTACTGGTAATTCAGACACTTGCAAATTAACTGATGATGATGACTTTCTTCATAACAGCTAACATGTCTGTGAATTATATTTTCTATGATCATAAAAACAGAGCAGCCCCGGGATTCACCCTTGCGCTGACTGTGTGGTGTTGCGATGGCGCAGCAGCACCATATGCATATTAATGAAGGCATGCTGCCACAACGTCCACATGCACAGGAAACGTGCGCAAGTTCAGCGGGCATGTCTAAGTGCTGCATGGAGGCGTTAACATGTTGGCTGCAGACGCGCAACATAAAATTCTGACTAGTACAGCCTGCCTCTAATAGTAATCACTCCTATCAGTGTCCGTGGATATTGAAATGTATGCAAAGCATACAAGACAATTTTGCGAATACCAAAATAAAAAGTAAACACAAAGGCATGTAGCTAAATACTGAGCCCCCATCCCTCGAACAAATGACATTTAAAACCCCATGCCCATATTCCATTGTAGTGTTGATTGTTATACCAAGTAGAAGTGAAACACAGCGTGTTTGCGTGCCGCTGCCCTTTGCTAAGCCTAGCCCAATGGTTAGGGTTACCACCTGTCCCACTTTTTGAAAGGACAGTCCCTCTCTGGGCAGTTGTGCCCTAACCAAAAATATTAAAAATGGCAAATGTCCTGTGATTGTAGGACATAATTATGTCCAATATTTTATGTAATAGTTGCATAAAATAGTTATTTCTGTATCTAAAATACCTAAATGTTACAAGAAACAGAATAAGCAACTAAACTGCTACAAGAATAAGCTTTCATTTAGGCATAAAAGTAAAGTTCTATCCTTTGTACTGACCGTGGGTATGTGTCGGCCTGTAAAATCTAATGTGTGTCCCAAAAATGTCCCACTTTGGCCATTTGAAATGGTAGCAACCGTACCAATGGTCAGAGCATTCGCTCAATATCTGCCCATTCATGGTCCAAGTCATCCCTGACTGGATGGCCCAAAGATGAATGGGTATTACCCGGATCTACCTACCATGTCATGAAAGATAAGTATTTGTGTGTACCTATGTGCATGAAGTACAGCATGTGGAAGACCAAATATGCAAGGGTTGTCCTCACAACCATATTGGTACCAGAGATATGTAGAGTATGCAATGTGTTCTGTTGTCTGTGCCATGGGCCATCAACCAGAGAAGGGATGGATGGTGTGTTTGGAATATGGGGGGGGGGGTGACAGGTAATGTAATAATTCGTCAAGGGGAGATTGGGTCGGATGTACAATAGGTGAACTGGAGGTGTACAAGGGAGCAGTGGCTGAATCAGAAAGGAAACCAAAGAACATACATTCACATCTGCAATACCCACTGACAGGCCATACTGCAGAACACAATCCCACAAACATATGAACATTAAAATGTGCGATACACATGTACAGAAACGTTACCGGCTCAGACCCATATAATGGTCTGGCCTGAACTGAGCCATCCAACCTCAACACACCTGGATACATAATTGAACCCATCATCCCCTCCACAGCACACCCCCCCCCCCGCTGAACATCCACCAAAACCACCCATACTCGGGCTGCTAGCTTGGCGCAGCCATATCTGCACATATTGCCCCCTACCCACATCTAGTAGGCAGTCTCAGGCTTCCAAACTAGGTATCCCATGCATGCATAACCCTACCACATTTTTGAATAGCCAGAAGAATGGGGTTCGTTGTCCACAATATTTGGACATCCCTCATGGGATAAGTGTCTGTTCTCAAGATTAGACTTTGTGGCATAACACGATGTCCACCCCCATTGACATCCGGGCACAAGTCAGATTAGCAGTACTTGACCACAACCCTGCTCAGCCTCCACCCGGTCCTGCAGAACCTACGACCCAGGATTAAACACCTGACCATGATGCACATCTCTCCACATGCATTATCGGGAATATATACCTTTCACATGTTCCCATGAAGCTTCCTAATAGCCATCTTCCAAATAGTACATGTCCACAAATTGTATACCCTGTCCAGGTTCCTCATCTAATGATGCACTCAACCCCTGTATACAAATGGTACAGGTATCTCCCATATGCGGTTGTTCATATACATGGCCATGTATAACTCCAGATATGTAGTCATATATCTATAAATGTACATACTTATATTCGCATAGCTACACATCGCACATACATGCATATAAGTAGTTGTCAAGTATGTGTCCTATTCATAAATATGTATACTTGCAAATGTATACATATGCCTCTCAGAAACATATGAACAATAACATGTACTATACATATGTACACCAACCGTCACATTTGTTGACAGTACTGTGGAATGCCTGTAGTAAAGTCATATATCTTAATTACCATCCATACAGACTGTATCACGGATGGTTTAGTGGTAAACCCAGTGACTATGGAGTTCCTGTTCCCAGGTCCAAGCCATGCAAGGGCTGCTAATTTTATATGATGTCCACAATAATGGCAGTTGGAAATAAGGTGATTAAGGTGCTTTAAAGCAGACATAAGTGGGTATGCGCGACGGTAAGTGGCAGTCATTCGACAGTATGGGAAATGTAAATAAGCATGTAGGTGTATATTCATGTGAATGTACAGACAGATATATATATATATATATATATATATATATATATATATATATATATATATATATATATATATATCCATGAAGAATAAACATGGTCACAATAAAGCAGTCATAACAAATGTGAAGGCAGCAGCGGAACGTCCATAGTATTTAGTGCTGTCATATCAAGCTGCCCAGAGATGTGCAAACCTCCTGCATCTCCAACCACAGGTAGGATGCTAACAGTGGAACTAACTTTGTGCACATGCTAAGTCTGACTTTCAAACAGGTACACGGCAGTCACAGTCACTATTTGAATGAGCTGAAAACTGGAAGACTAATTGAACACCCTGACCATTATATGAAAGTATGTCCCAGGACTATAAGCTTGGAACGTCTGAATATACTTGGAGTGAGCCAACATACAGGATGTGTGTAAAGCAAAGGGAGTGGCGCATGTGTAGTGGTGTGGTTTATTTCCCACCAGAGAATGGATGACTGCTGTGTTAGTGATGTTTTGCTGTGCTTGTTCTGATAACTATGAACCATGGGTATATATGCAAATGAAGCAGCACAGCAATAGTGTAGTGGTTAGAGCATCCACCTATCAAGCAGATGTTGCTGGTTCCACTGCAGCACACACCATTTATGACACATAATCCGTATGCGAGCATATCTTGCTAATTTTATGCTGTATAACAATATAATACTTTTGAAATGTGAACTGAGGTAACGTATCACAGTAAGAATGCAGAAAGTCTTCACATGACGGGAAACGGCGGTTAAATGGAAAACTGCTGCTGTAAAGTGTTGTACTCACCCTTTGCCCAACAGCCCTTGTTCTGCCCAGCAACACAATAAACCGCCTTGGCCAGGCTTGATGCCAGGACCCTACACATCATAATCAATGTGATTTACTACTAAGCCACTGCAGTTATACCAAACTCTGATGTTATCAAAAACATAGCAGACAGCACAGTCATTCAATAGTATGATCAAAGTAATTAATCATGTAGATGTATATGCATGCGTGCATACACATATTTATATACACACACACACACATATATATATATATATATATATATATATATATATATATATATCTACAAAACTAACATGGGCACAAGAAAGCATTCATAATGAATGCGAAGGAAAAGAGCAGCAGAGCTCCCGTCATATCAAGCTGGCCAGAGGTGAGCAAACCCTGTGCGTCTCTAACCACAGGTAGGATGGTAACAGTGGAACTAAGTCTGTCCACATGGTAAGTCTGACTTTCAAACGAGTACAGGGCAGTCCCAGTCCCCAGTCCCCAGTCCCCAGTCCCCAGTCCCCAGTCCCCAGTCCCCAGTCCCCAGTCCCCAGTCAGACAAGCCTACACCCTGACCATCATATGAACGTATTTGCCAGGACTATAGGCTTGGGAAGTCGGAATATACTTGGAGTGAGTCAACATGCGGGACGAGTCCAGAGCAGTAGGGAATGGCACATCTGTAGTGGTGTGATTTTCCTAACTGGAGAATGGATGCCTGCTATGTTAGTGATGTGTTGAGGCATGT